>NW_026125653.1:0-136993 GCF_943737965.1 Phodopus roborovskii | reverse complement strand
TTTTTCTTTTTTAATATTTATTTATTTTTTTGAGACCCCATTTTTTTATGACTCTGATGCTTGTACCACTACTATATCTTGTATACCATGCTTGTCTTGAACTCACAGAGATAGGCTTCCATCTGCCTCCTGAACACTAGCGTAAAATGCATGTGCCACCACCACCCAGCTATTGGCATCTTTTAAAATATGTTCTTTAAACACATTACTGCTTGTATCTCTGTGCTGCTGCTCTCCTATGTTTCTTAGATTTTACTATTCCATTCCTTTTTTCAAGTGATGTTTATTATTGATTTCTGAGTAGAGCAAAGTTTTTTTTTTTTTTTTATCTTTGGGTTGTCTTATGCTGTATAATTGAGAATTGTTTTGAACTCCCAATCCTGCTTCTCACCTACAGTGCTGGGAAGAAAAACCTACACTTCCTTCCTGCCTGTCCCTGACTGGTAAGTGAGAAGGAAAATAGACCAGAAAATTAGTGAACTCCCAAGACCCCCTGATTAGTGTGGGGACTTATATATGAAGAGGGATTTGTGCAAGGATTGAGTTCATGACCCACTTGGATACTAGTGGAGTCACAGTGCAGAAAGGGGAGAGGGAAGGATATAAGCTGAGATTTCCTCCTTCAATGATAGTTGAGGTGAGCAATGTGGAATCAGTTAATCATTCCTACATAATCCATAATTTTCCTGGTGGGCAGTTGCCCTTGGAATCCCCAGATGAGGGCTATCAAGAATCTGGATAGAGGAGAGACCTTATCATGAATACAAATTGCTATAGTTAAAGTATTCAGCCAAAACGTGTCTGGGTGAACTATTGTGGACTATGTAACAGGGCTGATATTTTTTGTGGTTTTGGATGTACAGTCTGAGAGAAAAGGTTTGAAAAATCCATGGTGTGCTCTATTGAAACCACATGGAGCTATGCTTATTAGGCCCATGGACACTGTGGCCTTAGTCAGTAATGTTAATGGGATTGCCTGTTTTCCCCCTGTACTCCACTGCTTGAGTAGCCTTCTGAGGTTGTCCTATCGAATGGTAAATCCTGCTGACTTTTTAGAAGTCTATCGTTTGCTTTCATTTTCCCATACATGTAGTATATAAGAAGCTATTCCTCATGAGAAGCTTACTTAGAATAACACATGAATTAACCAATAACTCCCTGCACCAGCTTTAATCGTTTCTTTGTTCTGCCTTCCCTACTTTTCTCATCTTATAACACTTCTCCCTCCAGATCTGCTGTTCGAAGTTACTCCTGTACTATGAAATATTATGGTGCTATCTTTTCTGTTGAAAGCTTACATTGCCTTACTGGCCCGACATGCAGTATCTGTCTCCTAAAACAACTAAGGCTATTTATTATTGCACCAATAAACTCTGTCTCAAAAAAAAACAATAACAACAAAAATAACCATCTGTTGTAGGTTCTTTCCTTTTTGATCATTACCAAAAATGAACACAATTTGTCTATACAGACATATTTATTTACTTATTTCTTAAGTCTATGGCAATGTCTTTATGTCCTTGATTATCCCTGCTTAAACTACATGATTGGATGCCCTCAGTGGAATTTTTTGGGACCAAGCTTCTTAAAAACTTTATTTTTGGATATCAATTATTTATATGGATATGTTTAATAAACAGAACTCATTAATTAGTAACATTGCTCATTAAATTAAAATATAATTCTCTGAATGATGGCAGAATATTACCCCCCATTTGCATAGAGAAATCTAGACCATGTGGTGTCTCTCTTTGAAACAAATATCAGTCACTGCAGGGTAAGAAGCAGAACAGTTTAGGCATCCTTTTGAGTTAATTTTGTAAGAGTCTGTGTGTATAAGTTCTGAACACATAGAGTCATCGGTAGCTGGGTAATATTAAACAAAAATCTCAGGTTACGTGGATGAATTTTTCTTGTTTTTTTTTTTTTTTTTTGACACAAAGTTGATGGTGTTTACCCCTCTTATTTTTTTTCTCTTCTTCCCCTTTGTTCTTTCCCTTATATTTTATACCTCTAGATCACTGCATGGTTGTTGTAGGTGTAGAAGCCATGCTGTATCAATATATGTACTATATAGTTTTCATAATCCTATTGGGATTCCAAGTGGTTCCCATTTGCATGAATCTTTTTAATCAGATATCATTTTATAGTGTGTTAGAAATTTAGTTTGCACTGTATTTGAGTCATGTTGCAAATTTTTCTTATACAGAATATGCATACTAATGCATCATGTTCTCAATGATTATAGTTTAATTTTTATTTATGTATTGTTTTATTCTTATTGTTTTCAATCTGGAAATCACATTTACTGTTTTGCTCAGCACATATTCTACTTGTGGATGACCTGAGTAAGATCCCAAAACCCAAAATTGTAGGCTCAATACAATGTCACCCCCAGATGCAGGGTATCTGACAATCTCTACTATAGTATGTAATAATTACACATGGGAAACATCTTTCACACACAATCCAAATATATAAAAACTGGGAACGAATTTGTTTTCAAAATCTTTGTTACTGAAGCTGAAAGACCTGCTGAGGGAGTGGACCCTCACACCCCAACTCAGGAAAGGTAGTCCCCCCAAATCACTCATAAGAAGCGGTCTTGATGAAAAAGCATGAGGTCTTTTATATTCCAGTGCCCTGGGGTCCACAGCCAAACTCCATGTGTGGTAGAGGACTGGGAACCCTGGGTACAGTGTTCATACAGCTTTTATAGGGTTACAAAAAAGCCCACACATTACAAACCAATCATCTCATAGCATCCAGTGCAGACCAATCAATTTGAACTATTCAAGCCTGGGGTTAGCCCAGGAAGTCTGCCTTCGCTAGGGCTTCTGGGTAGTGTGACGAGGTCCATTTCCTGTTCTCATTCAGTCACAGATGCTGTTGGTAAATGATCAAGAATGACATTTTGCCTTCTCACTACTACGGGGCAGAGTCTAGGAAATATTAGGCTAAGTTTTTCCATCCTTACAAAGCAACAATGAGAGCAAAACCAGCCTCTTTTTGTGGATGATTCTCATAAAATTTGTTTCTATTTTAATTTTTTTTTAATTTGTTTTCATTTCACATACCAATCCCTCCTTCCCAGTCCTCTTCTCCAACCACTCTCCCTTCCCTTCAACTTTGAGTAGTCAGAGAGGGTAAGGTCCTCATTCTGGAGTCAACAAAGTCTGGCATACAAAGCTTTGGAAGGACCAAGCCTCTATATTTTTATCTTGACTGAGAAAGATAACCCACTATGGGGTGTGGGCTCCAAAAACACTGTTCAAGCAACTGGGATGGGTCCTGGTTTCACTGCCAGGGGCCCTCTAACAGTCACCTAAGTGTCAACCACATTCAAAGGGTCCAGTTTATTGCCTTGAAGGTGCCCCAGCTGTCAGTCCATACTTCCCACTAGTTATAGTAGATGTGGTGTGGCTATTTTGGAAAGGGCTTTACCCTGTTAGAGGAAACACATCACTGTAGGGTCAGGCATTTATGTTTCTTATTCTCAGAATGATGCACAGTGTGTCAGACAATGTCCTGTTGCCTCTGAGTCATGCTGTAAGGACTCTAACCTCGAGGACTGCAGCAGCCTCCATGCTGACATGTCCCCTGTCATAAGAGAACCCCTAAAATTTTAAGTGTGACACTTCAATTAAATATTTTCCTTGTAAGTGTTGCCCTGACCCTGCTGTGTCTTTACACAGCAATGAAAACCTAACAAAGACAGACGTTGGTTCTAGGACCTGGTTTATTTCTATGATAGACTCTCCCTATCGTACAATTTATTTCTGATGTGTTCTCAGTAGTGTTGTTCTGGTAGCTTGCCTCTCCCTTTATGTCTGTTTATTGGGATTTCTTTCTCAGGGTATATGCTACTTAAACGGCCAAAGAAATGGTGCATGCAGTCCTCTTATTCAGTTTACTTCTAATGTGCCTAGGTTAATGCATTATAATGTACATGTATAAAATAAGTGAGAGAAGCACCAAGGATTATATGACTATATTGTCAAAGAAGTTTACATTTACAATGTGAGTCTTATACTTCTTTGTCACACATGTATGTGTTATTTTAGGATGCAGTGACCTATGACGATGTGCACATCCACTTCAATGAGGAAGAGTGGGCTTTGCTAAATCCTTCTCAGAAGTGTCTCTACACAAATGTGATGCTGGTCACCTACAGGAACCTCACTGCTACAGGTAAGACTGAATTTTCCTTCATATTTTAAAATAAGGGACCAAATATTTCTTGATTGTTGATACTGCTCTGTAATTTTGATTAAGAAAAAGGAAAATTGGGTGAGTGAGGCATGGTTCTAAGGTTAATTGAAGTTATTACTTAAATTTTGTACAATTTGCAAGAATACATCATATATTTTCTGTTATTTCAGGCTACATTTGGGATAACCATAATACGAAGGATCATTGTCAAACTGATAGAAGACAGAGAAGGTAAATTTTCACGTGCAAATTTATGCAAATTTGACTCTGAAGATATTTTAATATATCCTGGAAATTTTATTGAAGAGTCACACTTAAAAAATTAAAAAAAGATTAAGAAGAGCAACAGTGAAAATAAGTGTAGCTTAAAGTACAGTGATGATTGTCATTTTCTCACAAACCCCTGTACCTCAGTGAAAGGTAGCTTGTCTGTGTTTGCAAGGCATTGGTGTAAAATGAAAGGGAAACTATGTCTGAACAGATACCACCCTTGAATTATAGCACCCAGATATCTATTCTGTAGATATGCCAATCTGTTTATTTTCATACTATTCAGATATTTTAAATATTTTAAACAGTATACATGTTGCATAAGTGATAAGTATATGTCCAAGACCTTCTAACAAAAAAAGTCTATAGTTAAGAAGGCATTACTTATCTATTTGTGACTTTGCTATGGATATTGGAAGGGTCATTTTATGAGTGTCAAGAAGGTTGTTATGTAGAAACCTTAAAGTTGACTTAAAGAAAGTCAAACGGGGAATACTATATGGAAGCCTTTTATCTGTTTTCTTAAGCATATCATAAGCATATCATATGTAGAGTCAGGTAGTTGTGGCCCATACCTTTAATTCCAGCATTCATGATCAAGAGCAAGGTGGATCCCTTAAGTTTGTGATCACCCCGGTCTACAAAGTGAGTGCCACAATAGCCGGGTTTACACAGAGATATTCTGTATTAGAAAATGTAGGAAAAAAAAGAGTTTAGGTTACTCTAAATACAAGCCATGTGAATTTAGAATGTGGAAAGAAGCAATGTACCTCTCTCTCTTATGACAGTGAGAAGAAATGAAAGGTATTTAGTAGTCCCCACTTTGAGGATATTTGTTGAATGTGAAACAACTTTCAAATTTATCACTATTCCTAAGTCATCTGAAAGATACCATCAACTTACATTGTAGTAAATCCATATGACCATTGGAATGTCTGAATGCTTCCATTTGTACTGGTACATTTAGCCAATGTAGTATGATTTATATGAAGGAAAAACTGATAAATGGAATAAATATGGCAAAGCTCTGAGTTCTTTCAGTTTTTTAAATTATGTGGGAGATTTTATGTAAATAGATGCCATAATTGAAGGCCATGAAAGAAAGGCTCTTACTCTGAATCACAGGTATCTTCAATGAAAACAAAACAATACCACATGAGAGAGGCATTATGAATGTAAAACTCAAGATCTGATTATTGTTTACAATTAGGCCAAATTATAACTTTATTTTATACATGTATAACTTTCTTTAGTATCATGCATGTGGTAAAGTTTTACATATGCTAATTACCTTTGCAGAAATGAAAGAAGCCATAAGGGAGCGAATCCTGTGAATATACACAATGAATGTGTGAAAAACTTTGTGGGTTACAGGCATCTTCAATGGCTTGAAAAATTCATACTGGAGAGAAACCATATAGAAGTCTACAGTATGGTGATGTCTTTGCATGTCACCATTTTCTTCTCAGTGAAAGAGCACACATGATAAAAAACATCTATGAATATAGTCAATGTGGTAAAATGTTTGTAAGACATACTATGCTTAAAAGACATATTAGAACACATACTGGAGGGAAAACACAAGACTATAATCTATGTGGTAAATGTTTTTCACAATACAGTCATGGGGTATGTTATAAAAGAACACATATTGGAGAGAAACCCTATGTCTGTAACCAATATGGTAGGGCATTTTCACAAGTCAGTAAGCTACAATCTCATCATAGAACACATACTGGAGAGAAACTCTATGAATGTATTCAATGTGGTAAAGCATTTGCAAGTAATGGCCATCTTAAAAGACATATAAGAACACATACTGGAGAGAAACCCTATGTGTGTAATCAATGTGGTAGAGCGTTTTCACATGCCAGTAATCTCCAGTCTCATCATAGAACTCATACTGGAGAGAAACCCTATGAATGTAATCAATGTGGTAAAGCATTTGCAAGTAATGGTCATCTTAAAAGACATATAAGAACACATACCGGAGAAAAACCCTATGTATGTAATCAATGTGGTAGGGCATTGTCACATGACGGCACTCTCCACTCTCATCATAAAACACATACTGGAGAGAAACCCTATGGATGTAATCAGTGTAGTAAAGCATTTGCAAGTAATGGTCATCTTAAAAGACATATAAGAACACATACTGGAGAGAAACCCTATATATGTAATCAATGTGGTAGAGCGTTTTCATGTGCCAGTAATCTCCAGTCTCATCATAGAACACATACTGGAGAGAAACCTTATGGATGTATTCAATGTGGTAAAGCTTTTTCACAACACAGCCATCTGGTACGTCATAAATGAACACATACTGGAGAGATACCCTAAGAATGTATTCAATATAGTAAAGCTTTCACAACATATGATATGCTTAAAAGTCATATAAGAACACATACTAGAGAGAAACCTTATGGATACCATGAATATGATACAGCCTTTGCACATCCCAGCATTCTCTTAAGTCATAAAAGAATGTATACTTGAAAGATACTGAATGTATCCCATGTGGTAAAGCCTCTCTGTGTATCATTAGTCTTTATAATCACAAAAAAAAAAATCATAGTGCATAGAACCCCTATAACGTAACCATTGTAGTGATGCTGTGCACTTTGCTTATACCAATAATTTTTGTGAGCCTAGGAAAGCCCTTATAGAAAGGAATCTTCCTAGAAAGGATGTGGTATGATCTTCATTCAACACACATCGAGTTACATAGTTTGCTGGAGAGAAAAATATTTGACAATTGTGAACAATCAGTTCAATCACTACAATGTCTCTGTTTTGTTCTCACTTGCAAACTCATGTGGAAAAAAAGTCCTGGAATTTTACTGGTAAGGGAACCATGTTTCATGGTAACCCTTGTCTTTATTTACATAAAAACCTCATTCAGATGGATTGATATCTCTAAGCCCAATCCTTCATGCTTACTTTCTTTTACATGAAGCAATTCATGTTGCAGGGAAACTTTGAAGACTTTAGAACCCTCAACACAATGGTTACAGGATTGAGTACTCATTTAGAGAAAATATTCAAATATGGAAATCTGTTTAGAGTTTTGATTTAATTTTAATTATATGATTTTAGTGTATGAGTTTGTGATTGTTCATGGTTTCTCACAAGAAGATTACATCCTTGAGTATTCCTGTAGGAGGAACTACAGTATGTTCTCAGAAAACTGACATAGGTCATGGCAATGAACTTGCCATAAATTTGTTCATCCACATTTCTAAACATGTACATATTTTAAATCCTGTTTTGTCATCTTGAAAACAGGTAATAGAGAAGAATTCATGGAAGAGGAAACCCACATCATGTAAACAATTTTGTGAACATGTTAGACATCATACTTGACTTTAATCTTAATAAATAAAATTTATTCATGTGGATATGGTCCATTAGTAAGTTCACTAGCCCCAAGAAAAATGATAAATGAGTTATTATTGGGGAACAACTTACACAGATGATAATAAATAACTACGGAGGAGTTCCAGCTTAGAAGGATGCATTCCCTGCCGTTCTGATTTGATCTGCTACATGGGAGAGAGACGTGAGAGACAGAAAGATGGAAAGGGAGTGAGAAATAGATGGAGGAGGAGTGAGAGAGTTACAGACAGATTGTGAAGGAGAGAGGTCCACCCCAGGGTTCTCCATCTTCTGTTCATATACACAGAACCAAAGGCACTACATAAGAAATAACTTCATGAGATGATCTGAGCAGAAAGCCTGGATTCACAAGAACACCCTCCCCTCTAAATGACCGGTCCACTAGAGGTTCTGATTGGTTCTTATAGCCTAAGTGATAGGACCAGGCAAGCAGAATATACACAGCTGCTTGAGAGTGGGATTTATAACAGGGCAACCAAATAATCCCACCATTTGTATACACATAGAAGCCCACAGGGCTTCCACCTAAATTACCCTGAGACCCTGAGTGTGGGGTCATTGGTCTGTGCCCGGCTTCTTTTTGCTGGCAAGGGACAATGTGGGGTGGAGTTTTCAGGTGTTGGTGGACTCAGCAGGAGATGTGTGTTGAGAAGTTTTCTCTTAGCTGCAAGTCTGGAGACCTTAGGCATCTGTTCCTTGAGTAGGGAGATAAGGAGGGTTGAGTGAAGTTTCAGCCATAACAGTGAGTTGCAGGTAGCACCATTCTGATCCCCAACCTCAGTGTACCTAATTCAAACCCTCATCTGAACTCACCTCAGTTCAGACTCTGCCCTTAAAAAGCTGCCATTAGAGGCTCAACCGAGATGTGGAGCAGATGCAAAGGCATCCACTTTTAGATCCACCACCTGATCCCTTGTTTTCTATTCTCCAGGGAAACCCAGGACAGTTATGCTCTGATTAAGTATGGATTCATTATTTCAGTATTATTGAAGCATTGCATCAGAAACTCTGGGTTTCAGTTTTCCTTTCCACTCACCAGGATTTTTAAGTTCACAGGGGTCTTTGCTCTTATGCTCCTGCCCACACGGCAGAACCAATACAGAATTCTTGTTGCTCCCTGGATTCTTTGACCACACATTTCACTCCAATCAAATAGTCCAGCCCTCCGGATATGAGAGAGTGTTTCCATTGTGTTGTACTTTCCAATTGATTTTCTCACTTCTTTCAATTAGTCACTCAATCTCTCCTTCTCTAAAAAGTTTACACCTTTGGAGGTGCCTACCTGCCTCCAATTCCTTTCCACCACTACTCTCTGGAATATACTCCCCAGACACTTCTATTAAGCTCTTTGTCTCTGTCCTCCTTAATGTAGGAATGAGCTGCTGAGTCAGATGATTGGTTTCAGCTTGCATCTCTCTCACAGTTAGCACAAGGAGACCCAGAAGATGGAATGAGCTCATGACACAGCAGTTGCTGCTGGCAGTTTAGGAATTAAGTTCATACCTACTTTGCAGCCACTCTGGTGTTTGACTTGGTGTCATTACTTATTGGAAAAATCATTGGCTAGGTTTGTTTTCTAGATGCAACAGCTTGTTAGCCTCTAATCAACCTATAAGACTCAGGCATTATGGTACCCTGACTCTGTTACATGGGAGAATGCACTGAAGAATTTTCTCTGCTCTGCCTAGAGTTACTTAAATACTAGTGTGCACACAGGAGCAGAAGTCCCATTTAAAAAGCAGACCTTGCCCACTTACACTCCCTCCCTCTTCTCTCTTTCAGGCTCTGTGTTCTCTTGCTGCTATTTCTGCTCTCTCTCCTCTCTTCTCTTTCTGCTCCTTTCTCACTATTCTCTCCTGTCACCTCTCTGTGTACCTGTTTCTCTTTATATATTTTTTTTCTTTTCAATTCCCTGTCTTTCCCCTTTTGTAATAAAACTTCTCACTCAAGTTCTGGCTGCCTGGCATGTTTATACCACACCTTGGTCACCTGCTCTTTCCATGGAATCTGCAATAGCCTTCCATGCAGGAACAACATTTAGGTTTATCTTAATATTGAAGCAAGAGGACATTGTCATGAGATATCCACCCTACCAGTACCCAAAGATAACTGAGTAGACATCACTGAATTTACATAATGGTGGTTCAGCTGTAAAGTGGGTCAACATATTTCTCCATTATATCTGTCTTTGTCAAAAGTCAATTGTTAGTAGAGGGAGGATGTGGGGATTCAACTCTTTTCCTGACTGATATCCCAAGTGCTGACCTGAATTTTAAATTTTCTTTTACTTCTTGTGTTGATGCCATGGCTGGGCTGGAACTCCTGGTATAAATTAGCCTACTGAAATGTCTTAGTCTCTGTGGAACCTGGGATTGCTGGATCATGGTTAGAGGTACCCCACTACCCAGTTGTAAACTGAACTTGTAGGCAAAGGGTGCCACTTGTCATATACATGTCAGGGTTAGGGTTTCATTTTTTTATTCAATGTTTTAGAGGATGTCTCTATATTTGAGTGTGTATATATGTTACATATGCTTTTGTTATTGTTTAAAGATGACATTGCAGCTTTATTTTTTCAGTCAGAAAATACTCTCTGATTTGAAATATTTTTTATGTTTTCAAAGTATGTAAGTTACAGCTTGCTAAGCTATAGTGACTAAATATAGGTATCAAAATGATAAGGTTATGCTTTGTTCTTTTGTTGTTGTTGATGATATTTTTTTGTAATATTTGTGCCTGTCTGTATGTTTTCCTTCCATAAACAAGATTTCTTATAGTGAACACTCATCTTGCTCTCTCTTTCAGAAAAAGAGGAACTTGCAGTCCTGATAATCCAGCCTCTACTTCCTAAGTGCTGGGGGGACAAGTGTGTTTCACTTAGTTTCTCAATCTCGTCATGTTTTTTTACGTTTTTTTTTTTTTTTTAAGAGTCTTTCTATTTTGCTTAGACTTGCCTCAAATTCTGGCTGTCTTCCGTTATTAGCCATCTGAGTTTGCAGTTACAGGCAGTTTGAGCTTGAGCTACGAGAATCCATGAATGGCCACATTTTTAAACAAAACATCACAGAGAAGTGTGGCAGTGACCTACAGTCTAGACAAAGCTGCTTAACCAATGTGCTCTGGAACTTTACTAAAGTTACTTAATTTGTGGATTTCTTTTTAATCAACAGGAAAATGAATGAACATAAAAAAGAATTTAGTAGCCAGGCATTGCTAGCACTTGCATTCAATCCCAGAACTTGGGAGACAGAGGCCATTGGATCTTTGTTAGTTTGAGGGAAGCCTGATCTATAGACAAAATTTTTGAACAGTTTACAAAGCTAAAAGGAAACCCTGTGTCGAAAAACAATAACAACACAAAACAAAAATTCATCTAATAAGTAGTCGTTCAAGAATTTAAATGAAGCACTACTGATACAGAGGGGGTTGGATCTCTGAGTTTAAGAACAGCAAGGGCTACAAAGAGAAAACATGTGTGTGTGTGTGTGTGTGTTTGTGTGTTTAATACTTTAAATTATGTATACATATGTAAATACATATGCAAGTACCCATGGAGATCAGGAGAAACCATATACTGCATTTACAGATGTTTTACAGATGTTTTAGAGACACATGGGTTGGGGACTACAAGTAGAAATCCAGTCCTCTGGAATAGGAAGGGGTCCTCTTAACCTAAACTATTATGCTAGCCCAACAAAGTCACTACTTACAGTAATTCTGCAGATTATTATTATTTTTAATTGTTCTTTTCATACTTTGCTGAAGTTTTATGAAAGAAACTGGATCCAAAAACTCAACCAACCTCCAGGAGTTTATTGGGATGCAGAGTGAAGGAAGGAATAATTGTTAAACAATTGGGTGCAGAAATAGAAAGAGAGAGAAAACTGGCAGAAGGTGCTTGATTATAAAGAGGAAGGGAGCAGTTTAGAACCAGGCTCTGCCGTTGGGGCCATTGAAACTGGAGTTATGGGGGTTTCATTGGCCCAGGTCCTCGTGGACTTTGCATGCATGAACTTTATGCAGTCACTTAATGAATGCATGGATTAGCCATCCAAACTTTGAGAACCTTTGAGATGTCAGTGTAAAGTGGTCATCTCTGAATGACATATCCAGGAGGGAAGGGAAGGTCACCTGTGGCAAGCAGAGAAGATCGACTCCAGTGCATGGAAGGAACCTGAGCATTAGAGTGCCATGTGACCTGAAAAAGTTCCCTAAGAAGAAAACACAGGCCCTGGAGAGGACTTGTGTGGGATGATAGTCAGGTGCTGAGGAGAAACCACCAGGGCAGGAAGAAGAGTGTTTGGGAGCAGGAAGAGGGCCAAGTTGCCCACAACCCCTCGGGAGGTAGAACCCAATAATACAGTTATTATTTTATTTCCTTTGTTAATTACAAAACATTGAAATCATAAAAAGTTACAAAGGACACTAGCTGTATGTGGAGTGACACAGGCCTTTTCATTCCAGCAACCAGGAGGCAGAGGGAAATCTTTCTATTTGAGGCTAGTTATGATTTCCAGGACAGCCTGGGATTCACAGATAACCCAAGTCTGGAAAAGCAAACAAAAGAACCCTGCAGCAAATACGTTTTCATTTATACCTCAAAATGATAAAAAAAAAAAAAATACCCCATGTGACCTAATTGTCTTCCTACACTTCAAGCCTTGCCCTAAGGGAATTCTTTTACAATTTTTCCCAGGGGAAAACTTGTTTGCAATATGTCTTTCATGTACAACAATTTGGGGATGGGCTTTTCTCTTTTCTGACTGGTGATTTCTTTTCTCCAACAAGGAGTATTTGTGGTGCACAGTGTTATTAAACTTTAATAAACAACACTCAAGGTTTTTTCAGCTTGTTGGGTGTATTCACACCCTCAGAGGCTGTGTTTGTGTGTGTGTGTGAGTGTGTTTGTATATTTGTTTGTGTGTTTATTTGTAGACCAGAAGACAACTTTTGGAGCCTATTCTTTCCACCATAAATCTCAGACATTTAACTCAGGTCCTCTAGACTGGCACTGAAAATAATTTTATCCCCATTACCCTTTCAAACCTTGCCTTATTGTATCTTGATACTTTGTTGAGTTCATTATTTAATAACTTTTTAATACAAATATTTGCTTTCCTTATGTGAATTTTGCACACAATGCATGTGACTGCTTGCAGCAGCCATAAAAGTGCACTGGATTACATGCAGCTGGAGTTATACAAGTTTATAAGCCACTAGGCATGGATACTGGGAAGTAAACACACGTATTTGACAATAGCAGTAAATACATTTTGCCTCTGATCTAGCTCTACTGCTCCTAATTTAAATTTTTAATTGAAAGATATTTTCTTGTGTAGTTTAATTACATGTGTAGTTTTTTTTGTGATCAAGCACATGCCTGTAAACATGTGCTATCATAGAGATTTTAAAAAGGAAACACTGAGGAGTTGGTACTAGCTACTTGGGACAGTGGAATTTAATTCAGCTTGTTTAATTTAGTATAAAGTGCCACTTCCCAATGATATACCTCAATAACAATTAATTTTAAATTTTAGTTTTAGTTTAAATACAGAATATTGGTTTCCATCGTGGAATCTTTATATACTTGTGATTATGTGATTTCCTTATTTGTCTTCTTCCCACACAACTCTCCCATTTGACCCTCCCCATCTCTAGCTGATTACATTTCTTGTGCATTTAGTTCTAAAATGTATTTACTACTCTTTACAAGAAAGCTTCTTGAGTGTTTTTCGTATCTACCAATATTGGGTTCAAACAAAAATTAATTAAAAAAAATTGGGAAGAACAATTCATATTCAAAGGAAAACACAAATATGACATGTTAATTCTTAATATTGATGTCCCAAACACATGATCAGGAAATGTACCCAAGAGGAATAGACAGGAAGATACTATTGAATCATGGTTCAAATTAACAAACTAGAAATAAAGTAAAAAAATTATTGAATGAAAAATATATTTGATTTTTGTGAGAAAATGAACCATACAGACAAAACATTATCAAAACTAAGGAACAGACAGGATATAACAATTAATAAAATCAGAATTTAAAAGGAGACATGAGCCACCTTATGGAAGTGGATGATGTTACATCAAATCATTATTTGATTATTTAGTTATAGAAAACAATGATGATATCATTCATGACACCTGGAATTTAGTGCCACGTATTGGGGTCAAGTACAACACATCATCTAATTACATAAATTATTGAAATTGACAATTCATAATAATACCCAAGCTAAGGTAAATATTTGTATAATTATGTAAACCAATAATCCTCCATTCAATGAAGAGACCTGTAAAGCTCCCTCTTGTGGAGATAATGTGCAATATCATAACATTTTGTGATTAATTGTTTAAATTGATGATGATGACATCTTTCATGACTGGAGTCTGGCCATGCTTCACTGTAAGTTATATGCTAAATAGCCTCTTTATTGTGACAGGTATCTATTACTGACTTATTTAATTATTTAAATGATTTAAACGACAGACAATGATATCATCGATCCCGATTAGGGTGCAAATATCTGTCGGGGACAAGGCTTAGAAGTTTGCAGATATGGACACAGCAGTTGCTGAATGACCTATGCATCACCCAGAATAATAGGGATCCTGGATGATTGAGTCCAGAAGATTCCAGGGTGACCTCCAAGAAGTATAAGGACTTCACCAAGGCAGGCATGGTGGTCTGGGTGTTTGACTCCCTGCTCTTCCTCCACATCTTCACATTGGTTGTGATCTATGATTAGAAGAAGTAGTGGCACAAGGAGGTCGGCACCATCAGTGAGAACTCGCCAAAGAATGATAATGCAGAACACGAAAGAAATGCTCTCTCTCAGCTCTGCTGGCGATGCCCCTGCTGCAGACATCTTGTCAGATGATAGCAACATTTTAGCTACTACTGCTATGCCAGGTATGGGCATATCAGCACAGGTCCTGCTGCACCACAACAGAGATTAATGTGCTGGTGATGATGTTAATCAGGCAAGACAGTATGCTTATCTGATTTTTAACTTATGGAATTTTAAAAATCCGTGATGACAGCATAATTTATTATGTCTGCCATGTCTGCCCATGAATTGATGATACAAAAGAGTTCACCTACTTTTATATTTAAAGATGTAACTATTAAATTATTTCATTATAAAATCTGTGAAACATGAAATTTGGTGCCACCGTGTTTCATTCAACTGTGACAGAAGATCTATCTATCTGATTATTTCATTACTCAAATCTGTCTTTTTCTACTCCAGGAAGAGTGGAGTCTGGATCCAACTTGATGGTGTTAATTGTTTCTTGTGATTTCTTTATTTATTTATTTAAATTAATATTGATATCATTTTGTTATCTCTCTATGGGTGAATTATGAGAAATTATCTCATTAATCATTCATTTTTTGGTTCAAATATATGATTAAAAACTCAATGATTTCTACAGTTTTGAGCAATCTTGTAGGAGTCAGGTATAAAACATCATCAACTTCTTCAATTATTATTCACTGAATTATGAAAATATATCCTTATTTATTCAGTGATCACTGGAGTTTTGAGCCTCCTTTTAGGAGTCAATCATGCCATACCATCACATCATCTAATACTACACTTACTTATTTAACTGTAAAATTATGAAATTAAATAACAATTCATCCTTTAACACATATTTAAAATAAGGATGATGTTATGGACCATAAGTCCATTTGGATTCAGATTTTGGGAGTTAATGATGTAACATCATCACAGTACCTGATTAGCTATTTAATAGATCATTGCATCAGCCATAGATTTACGACTTTGTTGCAATCTTGTCAGAGTTAATATAAAATGCCAACTAATTAATTATCAATTTAATTTTTTAAATAAATCATTATTCCAGGAAGAGATCAGTCTGACTTCTCCATGTGGGACTTAAGTATGTACCACCATGTCATTATTCATTTATTTTAATTATATATTAATTGTTTAAATCGAAGAGGGTGTTGTCCTTCATGACTGGAGTCTGGCAATTCCTACCTTGGAGATAATCATGTGGCATTATTTAATTATCTAATTATTACTTCCTTGAAAATCACTGGAGTTTGGTATTGATCACAGGAGAAATCCATCAACACAACGTCTCAGTTCTGAACATCTATGCCCCTAATAAAAAGTCACCCACATATGTAAAAGAAACACTACTAAAATTCAAAGCTCATATAAAACCTCACACACTTATAGTGCCAGACTTCAATACACCACTCTCAACACTAGACAGGACCACAAATCATAAACTCAACAAAGAAACAAAAGAACTAACATAATATATGGCTCAACTGGGGTTAACAGACATCTATAGAACATTCCATCCAAACACAAAAGAATATACCTTCTTCTCTGCTCCATATGGAACCTTCTCTAAAATCGACCACATACTAGGTGTCATAACAATCCTCAACAGATACAAGAGAATAGGAATACCCTGTATCTTATTGGACCACCATGCTTTAAAATTGGAATTCAACAACACAAATAGCAGAAAACCTGCAAACTCATGGAAACTGAACAATGTGCAATTGCACCACTCCTGGGTAAAAGAAGAAATAAAGAAAGAAATTAAGGACTTTCTAATATTCAATGAGAATGAAGACACAACATACCCGAACTTATGGGACACCTTGAATGCAGTGCTATGAGGGAAGTTCATTGCACTAAGTGCCTATATGAAGAAAACAGAGGATAGTCACATAAGAGAATTAACAGCCCACTGAAAACCTTAGAACAGAGAGAAGCGAATTCACCACGCAGGAGTAGACGCCAGGAAATAATCAACTTGAGGGCTGAAATCAACAAAATAGAAACCAGGAAAACAATACAAAAAATCAATGCAACAAAGAGTTGGTTTTTTGAGAAAATCAACAAGATAGACAAACCTTTATCCAAACTAACGAAAAAGCAGAGACAGAACATGCAAATTAACAAAATCAGAAATGAAATGGGGAACATAACAACAGACACAGAGGAAATCCAGTCAATTTTCACGTCATACTTCAAAAATCTGTATTCCACAAAAATTGAAAATTCAAAGGAAATGGACAAGTTTCTGGATAACTATCACTTACCAAAATTAAATCAAGAACAGACAAACAACTTAAATAGACCTATAACCCAAAATGAAATAGAAGCAGTCATCAAAAGCCTTTCAACAAAAAAAAAAAGTCCAGGGCCAGATGGATTCAGTGCAGAATTCTACCAGACATTCAAGGAAGAACTAATACCACTACTCCTCAAACTGTTCCACAAAATAGAAACAGAAGGTTCATTGCAAAACTCTTTTTATGTGGCCACAATAACCTTGGTACCCAAGCCTCAAAAAGACACAACTAAGAAAGATAACTAAAGACCAATAACACTGATGAACAGCAATGCAAAAATACTCAATAAAATTCTGGCAAACCAAATTCAAGAATACATCTGAGAAATCATCCACCATGATCAACTAGGCTTCATCCCTGGAATGCAAGGATGGTTCAACATACAAAAATCTATCAACATGATCCACCATATAAACAAACAGAAAAAGAAAAAACCATATCAATATCTCCCTAGATGCTGAAAAAGCCTTCGACAAGATTCAACAACCTTTCATGATAAAGGTCTTGGAGAGGTCAGGGATAACAGGAACATACTTAAACATAATAAGAGCAATATACAGCAAATCAACTGCCAACATCAAACTGAATGGAGAGAAACTTAAGCCAATTCCTCTAAAATCAGGAACAAGTCAAGGCAGCCCTCTCTCTCCATATGACTTCAATTTCAAACTAGAAGTTTTAGCTAATGCTATAAGATAACAACAGAATATCAATGGGATCCAAATTGGAAAGGAAGGAATCAAACTGCCTCTATTTGCAGAGGACATGATAGTTTACATAAGCGACCCAATAAACTCTACCATGGAACTCCTACAGCTGATAAACACCTTCAGCAAACTAGCATAATACAAGATAAACTCAAAAAAAAAATCAATAGCCCTGTTTTTTCAGACAACAAAGAGAAAGAAATCAGAGAAACCTCACCATTTAAAATAGCCATAAGCAGCATAAAGTTTCTTGGTTTAACACTTACCAAACAAGTAAAAGACCTATATAACAGGAACTTTATGGCTCTAAAGAAAGAAATTAAAGAAGATACCAGAAAATGGAAAGATCTCCCATGCTCTTGGATAGATAGGATAAACATAGTAAAAATGGCAATGTTGCCAAAAGCAATCAACAGATTCAATGGAATCACCATTAAAATCCCACCACAATTCTTCACCGACCTTGAAAGGATAATAATCAACATAATATGGAAAAACAAAAAACCCAGGATAGCCAAAACAACCCTTTACAATAAAGGAATGTCATGAGGCATCACCATTCCTGACTTTAAGCTCTACTACAGAGCTATAGTTCTGAAAACAGCATGTTATTGGCCTAAAAATAGAAAGGTCGACCAATGGAATCGAATTGTAAATCATGATATTAACCCACATACCTATGAACACCAGATTTTCGACAAAACAGCTAAAATTATACAATGGGATGAAGACAGCATCTTCAACAAATGGTGCTACCACAATTGGATGAGGGTATATAGAAGACTGCAGATAGACCCATGTCTGTCGCCATGCACAAAACTCAAGTCCAAATGGATCAAAGACCTCAACATCAATCCAGCCACATTGAACCTCTTAGAAGAGAAAGTAGGAGGTACCCTTGAACAAATTGATATAGGAGACCGCTTCCTGAATATAACTCCAGGGGCAGAGACACTGGGAGAAACAACTAATAAATAGGACCTCTTCAAACTTAGAAGCTTCTGTAAGGCAAAGGACACAGTGGAAAAGACCAAATGGTAGCCCAAGGACTGGGAACAGATTTTCATCAATCCTACATCTGACAAAGGTCTGATCTCCAAAATATACAAAGAACTCAAGATACTCGTCAACACAACACCAAAGAACCCTATTAAAAAATGGGGTACAGAACTGAAGAAAGAATTCTCAGTAGAGGAAATCAAGAAGGCTGAAAGACAATTAAGAAAATGCTCCACATCCTTAGCTATCGGGGAAATGCAAATCAAAACAACTTTGAGATACCATCTTACTCCTGCCAGAATGGCTAAAATTAGAAACACCAATGATGACTCATGTTGGAGAGGATGTGAAGAAAGGGGAACACTCCTCCACTGCTGGTGGGAGTGCAAACTCATACAGCCATTTTGGAGATCAGCATGGCGGTTCCTCAGGAAAATGGGAATTAGTTTGCCACAGGACCCGGCAATGCCCCTCTTAGGCATATAACTAAAGGGTTCACATCCATGCAACAAAGCCATCTGTTCAACTATGTTCATAGCAGCACTATTGGTAATAGCAAGAACCTAGATGCATGTCAATTGAAAAATGGATAATGAAGATGTGGCACATCTACACAATGGAATACTCCTCTGCAGAAAAAAAATGTTATCTTGAAATTCGCAGGCAAGTAGATGGCACTTAAAGAAACCATCCTGAATGAGGTATCCCAATCACAATAAGAGGAACACAGTATGTACTCACTGATATATGGAATTTAGACTTAGATCAAAGCATCACCAGGCTATAATTCACACCACCAGAGGAACTAGGATACAAGGTGTTTTCTAAGAGTTTCATATAAAATCCCTCACAGAACTACGAAGGGACAAGTCTCCCAGAGCTCTGGGGAATTGGGGGGGGGGGTGGTAGCAAATGTAGAAAGAAGAAGAATATGAGTGGGAGGAAAGGAAAACATGTGCAACCAGGAAGATTGAGCCTGGTTAGGAATAGAAGACAGGAGAGAGAGAGAGAAGAGAGAGAGAGAGAGAGAGAGAGAGAGAGAGAGAGAGAGAACATAAAAGAGGGAGCCAATATGGGTTTAAAGATAAATTTGAACACAAAGAAAAGAATGGTCTACAGAACTACAAGACTGCTGCCAACTAACAATTTCAGCTTCTGTGGAAAGGCTACCATAAATGCCCTTTCCAAAGAGTGAGATCAACAACTAACTTATCCATGGAGCTCTCAACTAATGCCTGTTGGAAACAGAATCAAACACCCATACACAAACACTGAGTCGAAGTTGAACCCCAATGCAGATGGAGTGGACAAGACCAGGTGGCAGAAACACATAGAGACAGCTTACCTGAAACAAGGAGGAGCTAACGGGCCACCAGACTGATAGCTAGGAAGCCAGCATGGGACTGACTCAGGTCCCCCTGAATATGGGTCTCAGCCAGAAGACTGAGCAGTCTAAGGGACCTCAGAAAGTGGAGCCAGGATGTGTCCCTGGTGCACAAAAGGACTTTGCGCACACATCCTCTATAGTGGGATAACTGCCTAAATCTAAAGACAGGTGAGAAGCCCTAGTCCCAACTTCACATGACCTGTCAGATCTACATGACCCGTACTGGATGGCACTCCCCTACATATGGAATTGGGAAGGAGGGATGGGAGGGGAATGTGGTTAAAGTGCATATGAGAGGGCAGAGAGGGTAAATGGAAGGGAAGGAGGAAGGAAGGAAGGGAGGGAGGGATGGAAAGGGAACTGGGATCGACACAAAAAATAATAAATTAAATTAAAAAAATGCTTTGACTCCAAAATTTAAGTTGAAGGACAAGTTACTGGGGAAAGGATTTCTATTTTTGATTCCACAGAAAATGAAAAGCTGTGGATTCTTTCCAGACTACTGTGGTTTGATCAAGCCAGACTGCCTGAAACAGAGCACCAGGTGATCCTACATTCAAAACAGCTGGACATGGCAGCCTCACAGACTACAGCCAGGATTTCTGCATCTTCTTAGAATCCCCCATGACAGCGCCTCTTACCAGTAGGAAGTAGTTTGGAAAGAACGATGCCCAAATTCCCAAATAATGTCTATAAATGTTTGATTTCATTGTTTGGAGAGCAACAGACTTCAACTAATGCCACCTGAATCAACATAAGAGCTTTCCTTATAAACATTCTTCTAACAGGATGAAAATGCATCTGTTGTAGCATTAATATGACATCCCATGGAGATCACTTCACCGACAGAGGAGATCTACAAAAACAAATACATCTAACATAACACGTATCCATCTTGGAAAATACACAGGAGCCAACCTAGATATATTTTGCATTTCATATATTCTATCCTTCTTAAATGTATTTTAAGTTCAATCTCCATTTTAGATATTGAACAATTTCAGTAGAGACTGGACACTACATGTCTAGCTCCTAAGGAAGATGGGAGGATTACACAGCAAATGCTTTCCCAGTACTGTTTCTTAAGGACATCAGATACCTGAAACTGAGGGACCTGCTTCACATTTAGGATCCTGAGTTGACGTTGTTGGGAAATGTAGAAGGTAGAAAATATAAAAAAAAAAAAAAGAAAAGAAAAGGAAAGGAAAGAAAGAAAGAAAAGAAAACAGAAAAAAAGAAAAAGCTGGAATGGGGAGAAGTTTCCCGAATGCCAAGTAAGGTTCTTAAGGAGAATAGACTCTTGTACACTCTTTCCATGCATGAAAGGGAAGCAAAGGAGAGACTTCTGTATAGTCAGTAGAAACTTATTCAATGGGACAAACTCAGGAGAACCCCAGTAAAACAATTCAGCACAAGGGGAACACAGGGTATATCATAATTATTGCTGACTAAGGCCACAGTGGCCTTGGGATTGAGAAACATAACTCTATGTAGTTTAAAGCTACAGACCTCAAGCAACCTGTCCACAAAGGCTTTATTCCAAACAATTACCAGCTCTCCCCAGCAAATACCTGATTTTAGACAAGGTTCATTTCCATTAGGAAAAGCTCCCAAAGTCTAAGCCCCAGGCTGTTACTATCTTTCCCAAGAATGTTCCTCATCTCTGCCTGAGAACCTAAATGAAAGCTGTGCTTTATCAGGCTACTCATATATCATTGGTTTACTTTTTAAAATCTAGTGTCTTATTGCCTATCTGGTAGAACTATGCTTTTCTGGAGTGAAAAACTGCAACTATATGGCATACTAGGTCTTAACGTTGCTTGCTGACCTTTAAAATCTCTGTGAGCATCTTGTTATGGGACAGTTTTTTTGATATCAGTAAGGGACTAGATGCTGTTTTAAAACAGGAGTTGCTTCTTTGTAATGGTTTGGAGTCAAATGACTGGAAAATCATGGTTAACAAATGTGTATTTGGGAATCAAAAGTCTATCAGGACTGGTCAGCATACACTTATCTTTGTGTGTTTTAGAGGCAGTCCTACCTCAGTTAAATTCTACTTTGTGAGACATATTATCTCCAAAGCATTTGTAAATCCTTTGTGTTACAAATTCTACTCCTGTACATCACTGCTCAATAGTGAAGTGCTACCCTTACATAAGAGATGCCTTTTACAACCTGCAGAAAATTAACAATAAATGGATCTTACACATAAAATTAAAATGCAAAGTGCTGAACTTCTAAAAGGTACTTAACTAAAAGGCCTCTGGAAGTTTGTTGCCATGCTTTCAATGGGTGCACCAAAAGTATGTAGAAGTTGACTAAACAGATGTTTCTATACAAACCTCCCTGCTTCCAGTGCTCATAGCTGATACAGCCCACAGAACAGATATTTAGAGGCCTGCCTCTCCCTTCTGGGAATTTTATGGACTGTATGACAACTCAGGGGAAAGGTAGTCTGGCTCGAGTTTCCCACCCAAATCCAGGGAATACCCTCCACACTGGATCCAATACGTCATCATCTGCAATTACCCATCTGAGGACAGCAGACTTTCTACTCACCATGCTGTGGTTTTCCAAATTGCCCTTCCTTAAAAGACAGTACACAAAACCACTGGCTCCAGTTTCTCTTCAATCCCAGGCCAGAAGTGCCATGCACTTCTTCTGACAGGTAGGTCACCTAGGGACCTGAATGGCTAGTAAGGCCTGAGTGATACGAATACCTCCCAAATGGTTGCAAAGTACTCATTACAATGGTTTCTGATTGCCTTCTACCCCAGTCAATTACTTTTCTACATAAGCAGAGATGTGCATTTCTATAGCACTTGTCCTATACATGACCCCTGCTATCTTCCTGCAGTCCACAGGCATTTTCCTTTCTTCCTCCTAAACAAAGTGTGGCTAACTAACTATACTTCCTTAAGTGGTTTGAGTTATTCTTGGTGAACATGTTGGAAAGGAGCTCAGAATATTTATTTACTACACAGAGATTTAGAGATACAAAATGTGATATTTGGTATTTGTTTGACACTGAATTTATGTGAACTAAAGTTGCTTTTCCTGGTTGTCACAGGAACTTCAGACAATGAGGAAAGAAAAGCAGGGACCAGGTCTCAAAAAATATAATAGATATATCTCCTATCAGAAAGCTGGGTAATGGATCCATGGATGTAGCATTTTATCCCTGAGAGCAAATACTTGGCAAAGGAATAATAATAATAAGAGTAGTCTTCATGGAAAATTGAATATTTAGACATGAACTGAACTAGGAAATATTTATTTGTGAGCAATATTGCTAGCCAATACATATTCAGTGTTCAGATAAAAAAGAAAACACAAAAAAAACCCAGCTGCATTAATTAAAGTTCTCTACATTAAAAGGAACATTGGAAGAATCTCACCTATATGTAGAAAGTGTTTTTATTAAAATGTCTAGCAAGCTGTGATATAGATATTCCACCAATGGTTGCCTACCAATGGGAATCTGAAGAGTACCACAGTCCTTTAATTTATTGGGATGGATTTCAAACAACTAGGCTCAAATGGTAGTAAAGGAATAAACTTGGTACCAAGAGCTAGGATAAGCAGCCAAAGAGGGAGAGCTCCCTCCTTCAATACCCTTTATATGTGCAGGCTACGACCAGAAGGTGGATGTGATTTGTTTTCTTTTTTGTCATCAAAACACAGTTTATCTGTGTAGGCCTGAAACTCATTCTGTGGGTCTGGCTGTCCTCAACCGCAGAAAAATCAGGCAGCCTCCTTTTTCCTGGGATTAAACATGTGCACTGCCACCATGGAGTTGAAGATAGATTTCATCATCTATTTGCATACAAGGTTTCTGTGTGGCGTTGTTAGTCCTGGAATTTATTCTGCCACTTTGATCTTTCTCAACCCCTATATGGGAATCCATTCCAACTTGTCATGAGTTCAAAGTGCTCCAATAACTCCTATTGTCTTTAATACATTATCTTTCCTGCTATATGTCTCTGGGGCCTTGATGATGAGTGTCTCCTATCTAAATAACAGTTGATTTGGGACTAGACAGGTTTACACAAACCCTGAAAAAGGGAGTAAGTGCAGCTATTGGGAGCCTGAAAGCAGATATTATGTACAGTTATGGAGTGCCTTTAGCATTAGGGGAAGCAAATTCTGTTTTCCCTTTATACATATAAATAGAAGTCCCCTTCCACTGCCCCACCTTTGTTTGACTGCTTAAGTCAGGTGCATGAATGAAATGGAGCATTCAGTATTGATTGAATCTATCTGCCTTACATCATATTATATATTTGTCTTCCTTTCATCAATGATAGATAGTCTTCCACTTGTCCACACTCACTGATTCAGAAATGGACATGGTACTGAGCTGGTGTTTCCGATTACAGTCCTACAAATTCCTGTCCACAACACTTTGCTCCACAGGTGCTGGAGAATTGTGTTTGATCTGCATCTTAAAAATGTTGTAACTCACTCAGGCACCATCAGTAACCCTGTGGCACATGACATTACTCCACAACATAGCATATTGTGCTGTGGATATGAATATAAGTAATTAGAACTTCAAATTCCACGCGTCTTCATGTCCTCACTATTTACCCATGGGTACTTCAAATTGAAGTACTGCCTTCAAAGTGGATTATGCAAAGATGCTATAAAATACCATGGCGAAGAAATTTTTACCAAAAAAGAAACACAACAAATTCTGTTGTATGTATGTGTCTGTAAATTGATTACCACTTTTTAGACCATGACATTTGTGTGGAGATCATAAGTCAAATTTATGGGGTCCACTTTTAGCCTATGACCAGGGCAACTGTAGACTCATAAATTCTCATTTTCCAGGGAGTCACATTGTAGAAAAAGTCTTGAGTCTTTCAAATGAAAATGTCTCTATGAAAGAAACATTGACTTCTTATATGACCACCTTATAGCAGAAACAGGAACTGAGTGAGTGTTTTAGAGATGGGGAAAATTCCATATTTAGCTTTGTTATTTTGTTTTGCATATATTTGCATTCTAAGTCTATTAAGACCCTTGGTATAGTTTATTTACTGTTTTCTTTTTTGTTTTCATAAGTGCTCAAACTGAATAAATATGCTTTAAATTTTCATTAATTTTACTTTTGTATAGTATTACTGTGACATCCTGTTTTAAATAGAACTCACATTATAGATTAGTCTGTCCTAGGACATGAGAGATATCTGTCCCCCTTGAATTCAGAGTGCTGGCATTGTAGTTTAGCTTGTCAACAGAGAAGTTAGTTCATTAGATTGGCTCACTTATGATGAATGACTGAGCCTGGTTGTTAGTGTAGACAAACAACAGGCTCTGGTCCTAACTCCAGTAACAGAAGAAGGTACCCAACAAATGCAGATTTTTCTGCCTCAAAGTCCATTGTCTTCCAAATATGGGAAATATCATTTTTCCTTACCATTTAGTCTGTTAAAACTCACCAAATGCCTCGGAAGGGTTCTGTCTATTACTGCTAATAGTGACAGCCAGATTCACAGAGTTAAGCGGTTTTGTATACAGTTAAGTGTAATTCTTAATGCTATTTATCCTGTCATTCTAATGTAAGTAAACTTGAAGCCATGAAGCCAGTCATGGTGGCAGATGCCTTTAGTGATGATTCATAGAGATTGGTGTTAAGAATTTAAGGATTTTATAGTCACCCAAGATGAAAGTGGTCCCTGGGGTATGGTGTTAATAACACAGTCAAAGTTAGTCTGTGACTGCTTCAGGACAGTGTCCATAAACTTACCCAAAGCTCTGGCTCTTCAGGGACATGGCACCAGCAAATGTTAGCTAATATACTGACCCCACCTTATTTATTTTTCTTACTTTTAATGAATTCTTTTAAAATAGAATCAACATTATTTTACATATCCATCTTTGCTCCCTCTCCCTCTCATGTCTGCACCAAACCCAAAGTAATTTTGGGCAGGGACAAGGCCCACCACATGTGTCTGGGCTGAGTGAGTATATGTCCATGGGGAATGGGCTCCTAAAGTCTTTCATACATCAGGGATACATCCTCATTCCACTGTCAGAGGTCCCGAAGACTTACCAGGCCTTCAAAATGAGATGCGCTTTCAGGGGTTTTAGGTCAGTCATATTATGTTTACCCAAATATCAGACTACGGTGCATCAGCTCCAAATTGTTTTTCTTAGGTGATTCTGTGGGTATCTCGAACTTGGTCTTGACCCCTGTACTTATCACTCCTCCCTCTCTGCAACTGGATTCCAGGAGTTCCACTTAGTGCTTAGCTGAGTATGTTTGCTTCTGTTTCTGTCAACTACTGGATGAAGGCTCTTGAATGTCCTATAAAGTAGATATCAATCTAATTATAGGGAAGGGCATTTAAGGTAGCCTCTCCACTATTGCTTATATTCTTATTTTGGGTCATCCTTGTAGATCTCTGGACATTTTCCTAGTGCCAGATTTCTCTTACCACATATTATATCTCCATCTAATATGGTATCGCTTTTGTTGATCTCCTCTATTGTTTCCAAAACTCAGTCTACTTGATGCCTCTTCTTCTCCTCTCCCATTCTCTTTGTCCTGACTCTCCCTCCCCTCACCCAATGCTCCCAATTTTCTCAGGAGACCTTGTCCCTTTCCACTACTCTGGGGACACAATGGCAGGCCATTCAAGGGTGACGTCTGAAGTGAGGTGAATCCAGGGTAGCCCCCCCTTGACACCCTGAGTGCAGGGCTTGGAACAATGCTACCAAATACTGCCAGGACTTGAACCATCCTCTCTCCAACTGCAGCTTAATGTTAAGACTGAAGGTTGACACAACCTTCTTTGTCCATCTCTCAAGGAACAGATGCCGAGGTTCTACAGGGTGGCGCCTAACAGAAATCTTGTAAACCACACCTCCTGATAAAAGTGTTCCCACCAACTCCTGAATCCTTCCTCTCCATATCATCCCTGGCAAGAAGGAAGAAGCCATACTTAAACCAATATCTGCATACCGAGGGAGCTGGGTTGTTGCATGGGAACCCTAATGGCTTCTTTGTCTATACAAAGTGTTTAGAATGTTGGGTAGTCCTGATCCAAACCTGCCCTCAAGTTCTGTGTCTTTTCTGCTCATTTAGTCCTGTAACGCAGGCTTCGGTAGCCAATCAGAGCTTCAAGCATAGCCAACAATCATAGGGGAGGTTTTATCCCCAGTCTTATATGCTGTGCCTTTGGTACAGAGTATGAAACCAGAAGGTGGAGAAGCTTGGGTTGATGTCTCTCTTGCTCCCATTATCTCTCTTTCCTCTCTCTCTCTCTCTCCTCATGCTGTCTTTCTCTCTGTGCCTTTGTCTGTCTCTCTGCCTGCCTCTCTCTATCTCTCTTTCTCTCTCTTGGGATGTAGATTACATCAGAAGGGCTGACCAGTTTGTCACCTATCTTGGGTGTAGAGAACTTAGTAAGAACCATGCTCCACAAAAAAAGAAAAAAAAAATTGGATTATTGAAATTAAAGAAAAGTATGATGGCTAAAATCTTCCCCAAATTGTTTGCATGATTTTGATTTCCTCTTTCATGAGCTCTTCCCTATCACTTCATATAAAGATGATAGAGAAAGGATAGAGACAGGGTTAGAGATATGGACGAGAAAAATTATGGAACGTTCATTGCCAGGACCTATGTCAGGGTTTTGACAAAATTATGTAGTTCCTGCTACAAGAATCTCTCAAGAGGCTAACATTCTTGGGAACGATTGTGAGCAAACACAAATCCATGCACTGACATTACATAATTAAAATTAAATCAAATCTTTAACCAAACATATTTTCACATGTGAATATACAATATTGTGAGCACTCATTCCTGTAACCCAGGTACTTACATGTTTAAAGTCTTAACAGTTTCCTACAATATGAATTACTTTATGTAATATGAAGCAAATGTGAAGAATTGGATTTAGAGAAATTAATCTTCTCAATGAGGATTTTTATATTGTTAAAATAATGAGTGAAAGGGCCCCCATTGCAGGGCCTCTGCTAAAGAGACCTCAGCTGGAGAGTGATAGGTCCCAGCTAGATCTGCCTATCAGTGCAGAACCATCGAGAGTATCAGCCCAGTATTTGTCATCCATTACCAGGCCTTGGCTAGAGTCCTCTAACGGATTTTCAGGTCCCTCCCTGAGAATTGCCTATCTCCATGGGACCACTCTGAGTTCCTGCAGGGTGGATCCTTGACCCCCAATTGTAGGGCCTCTGCCAAAGAGGCCTCGTCTGGAGAGTGTCAAGCCCAGGCTAGATCTGCCTATCAGCTTAAGGTACATCCTGGGTCCCAGCCTTCAATATCTTTCACTTGCATTTCCAGTCTTCTCTTGGAATCCGAACTTATAGCCCCATGGCCGGGCCCTGCCTTTTGAGAGACCTCCTAGAGAGCTTGGATCATACAGATCTACAGACATCAAACTTCTGACCCACCAAAAACCACCGGAGAAGAAGCTATGGGAAGATGGCAATACAATAAAACACCTAACAACAGAACGACAAGAATAACAGCACCAGAATCTATGGAATCTACACCAAATAGATCGGTATCAACAAAGCAGATGAAGTAGAAAAGAACAAATTAAAAATTACTGCCATAAAAAAATGATAGAGGCCCTCAAAGATGTGAGAAAATATCTTAATGAAATGGAAATAAAAATAAACAAAAAATGGAAAAACGGAACAAATTTCTTGAACAAAGTACAGAAAGCCAGAAAAAACAATTAAACAAGTGAAGGAAATGGATCAAGATTTTAAAACGGAAATGGAGACAATAAATAAAATGTAAACTAAAGAATGCTGGAAATAGAAAAACTGGGCAAATGATCAGAAACTACAGATGCAAAAATAACCAATAGAATTCAAGGGATGGAAGAGAGAATCTCAGGCACCGAAGATAAAGTAGAGGAAATAGATTCATCGACCAAAGAAAATCATAAATCCAACAAATCCTTAACACAAAACATCAAGGAAATGTGGAACACCGTGAAAAGGCCAATCCTAAGAATAATAGGCATAAAGAAAGGTGAGGAAGCCCAGCTCAAAGGTGCCAAAACATATTCAACAAAATCATTGTGGAAAACTTTCCCAATCTGAAGAATGATATGCCCATGAAAGTACAATGAGCATACCAAACACCAAAAAAAGACTCCTCATCATATAATAACCAAAACATCTAACATACAAATAAAGAGCAGTGGAGGAAAAATTCCAGGTAACATATAAAGGCAGACCAATCAAAAATACACCTGACTACTACATGGAAAGCCTCAAGGCGAGGAGGTCCTGGACAGATGTTGTACAAGTACAAAGAGTACACAGATGCCAGCCCAGGTTACTATACCCAAGAAATCTCTAAATCACTATAGATGGAGAAAACAAGATGTTTAATTACAAAGCCTGATTTTCACAATACATATCTACAAATCCAGCCATACAGAAAAATTTGGAAGGAAAACTCCAACTCAAGGAAATTAACTATGCTCACAGAGATGTAGGCAACAGATAATCCACTTCTCCACAAATCAAGGGTAAAGCAGAACTAAGAAATTCACAATACCCCTGCCAACAACAAATCTAAAACAAACAAGCATTAACAATCCATGGTCCTTACTCTCACTCAAGATTAGTGGTGTTAACTTGCTTGTAAAAAGACACAGGCTAACAGAATGAATATGGAGACAGAATGCATCTCACTGCTGCATACAAGAAATACATCTAAGCTTCAAAGATAGACATTATCTCAGGCTACGAAAAGATCTTCCAATCAAATGGACCTAAGAAACAAGCTGGTGTGACTATCCTAAAATCTAACAAGTTAGACTTACAACCAAATTAATCAAAAGAGATGAAAACAGTCATTCTGTATCCATCACAGGAGAAATCCCTCAATACAAAGTCTCAATTCTGAACAACTATGATCCAAATACAAAGGCAACCACATACATAAAAGAAACACTACTAAAACTCAAACCTCACATAAAACCTCACTCACTTATATTGGGAGACTTCAACACACCACTGTCACCACTAGATAGGACCACCAGTCACAAACTTAACAAAGTAACAAAAGAATTAACAGAAGTTTTGTCTCAATTGAGTTTAACAGACATCTATAGAACGTTCCAATCAAACACAAAAGAATATAACTTCTTCTCTGCTCCACATGAAACCCTCTCTAAAATCGACCAAATATTAGGTAGCATAACAAACTCAACATATACAAGGGAAATGGAATAGTCCCCTGTATCTTATATGACCAGCATGCTTTAAAATTGGAAAACAACAACACAAATTGCAGAATATCTACAAACTCTTGGAAACTGAACAATGTTCAATTGCACCATACCTGTGTCAAAGAAGTAATAAAGAAATTAAGGACATCCTAAAATTAAAAAAGAATGAGGACACAACATACCTGAACTAATGGGATACCCTGAAAGCAGTGGTACCAGAGAAATTCATTGCACTATGGGCCCCTATGAAAAAAACAGAGGATAGTCACAACAGAAAATTAATACTCCAAATGAAAGCATTAGGACAAAAAGAAGCAAACTCATCCTGGAGGGGTAGACACCAGAAAATAATAAATTTGAGGGCTGAAATCAATAAAACAGAAACCAGGGAAACAATGCAAAAAATCAATATATCAAAGGGTTGATTTTACATAAAAATCAACAAGATAGATAAAACTTTATATAAACTAATGAAAAAGCACAGCGAGAACATGCCAATTCACAAAATCAAAAATGAAAATAGGGACATAACAATGGACACAGAGGAAATCCCGGAAATGTTCAGGTCATACTTTGACACACTGTGACCTTTGTATTTACAACAAATGTATGGTGATCAAGAACGTATACAATATTTGTGAAGGGATAAAGGGTAGATGCAGAGACAAAGCCAAAAACAAAAGCTGGAATATACAATCAACTTTTTATCAAAACACTAGAGGAAACTCAGCCAGGAAAACTGAGATCTTGACCAATGTTAACCAGCTACCCATCATGATAACTGTTTTGATCCTAAACAAAAAGAATTCACAACTCCCACTAAATTAATTCAGAAGAATGCTGGCTTTCTTTTGATTCTGACCCTCCAGGTACTGATATTTTTCCCAACAGAAATGACTCATGGTTTAGATCTCTCTCTAAAAATGGGGGTAATATCTTTCTATGCTTCTGCAAACTCTCACGGCTCTTTGTGGTTTAAGGGAAAACAAGCCCCATGATGCCCACACAAATATTAATACAGAAGAATGATTTAATTTCTGCTTCTGAACACATGTACAATGCCTGTCCACCCACTAAACACCATGCACACTTGAGGAAACTGCAAATAAGAATTTCCTTTTTCCCAGGAACTCAACTTTCCTGAAATATGCTATGGTAGCTAGTGAGTGTGGAAAGGTAAAAGAACTGTGAGCATGTATTGTTGAAAGATGATTCTAATGAACAATTTCCACTGGTTTATAAACTGTGTGTGACACATAAAGACAAATCTGAATGTGGAATGCAATATTGTTAAATTCCATAAGGAAACTCTCTGTTTTTCCGTTGGATGTTCCCACACAAAAATTAATACAGAAGAATGATTTAATTTCTGCTTCCGACCGCATGTATAATGCCACGGCATGTGGAAACTGCCCTGTCATCCCACTAAACACCATGCACCCTTGAGAAAACAGCAGATAAGAAATTCCTTTTTTCCTAGGAACTCAACTTTCCTGAAACATGCTCTGGTAGCTATTGAGTGTGGAAATTTAAAAGAGCTGTGATCATGTATTGCTAAAAGATGATTCCAATGAACTATTCCCACTCTACTTCCAAGAAAGAGATCCCCCACAAATTTTATAAAGAAAACACTTAATTGGATTGGCTCACAGTGTCACAAATTGAGTCCATTTTAATCATAGAAGGGAGCATGATTTGAAGAACAATATGTTGCTAGCTACATCTTGATATGCAGGCCTCAGTAAGACATCTTATATACTTGCCCATATCCAAGGAAACCCCAAAACCCATGACCAGTGATAGTCTTCTTTTCAAAATGCCAAAGTCACTGCAGCAAAGCTCCTCCTTCTACTACTGACATTCCCTATGAGATTACAGGTGCAATCACATTCAAACCATCACAAGGCACCAATCACGGCCATTTTTTATGATGGATACAGCAACTGATATCCACCCTGTTTCTCCTTGCACTGCATGCAATAAACTATTCTTTCTATTATGGTCTGAAGGCAGCATCCATGCTCCACATGCAAATCCTCTTGCTGTAAGTGCAATGGACAGTCAACTTCATGACACATATTGACAATTTTAAAACACTGGGGTCATACTTTTTTATCTTGTTGTCATTGAGATCATTTGTGATGAAGAGGTGGTTTATATTTTAAAACAATGTGCAGTGTTACAGATTAATGAGTTCTGTTTATTAAATATCTCCTTAAAAGTAATTGATATTCTCAAATTAGGTGTTTAAGATGCTTGGTCCAAAAAGAAAAAATCCTTCCACCTTCTGAGGGTATACAGTCGCTTAATTTAATGAGGTGCATTTAAGATGAAAGAATACATTGCCCTGGAAAGCAACATACTGGGATCAAAGCAACCATTGTCAATGAGAAAGCATGTTTCAGAAAATTAATTCTAAAATGCTGGGAGTAAAGCAGTTCTAGAATTTGCCTTTCCAGTGAGAAATAACTCCATAGACTAAAGAGGTTAAAAAAAAAAATAAGAAAACTAAAAAAAAAAAAATCTCTATAATGATAGCATGCAAACTCCATAGACTAAAGAGGTTAAAAAAAAAAAAAAAGAAAAGAAAAAAATCTCTGTAATGATATCATGCAATCATCTCTCACTAATGTTCAAAGAAGAGAAAGCCTACAACAGATAATTTTTTTTGAGACAGGGTTTCTCGGTTTCCCTGTGCTATAGCCTTAGTTGTAGTGGGGCTAGCTCTATAGAGCACACTAGTCTCAAACTCACAGAAATCTGCCTGCATGTGCCATCTGAGGGCTGGGATTAAAGGCATTCATCATCACTGTCAGGCTCCTAAATCATATTTTGCATTCCACAATTGCTACCACTTTTAAGTTCTTCCAGTGTCAGATGCCAGCTGACAAATTGAAGAATTTAAATAGGGTCAGAAAATTGCAAGTCAGGCCAGTAAGGCCATGGAAGTTTTCAACAGAAAAGATAGTATCATAATGATTTCATAGTACACCAAGTGACATGAAACAGCATGTCACACTTTAATGACAGGTTCTGACACAGATGTGCCAGAAGATGAGGAAGATAGGAAAGGCAGAACAAAGAGAAGATATAACCTCGGGCAGAGAGGTCTTGCTTAACTTATGTCTTATTCTATGTAAACTTCTTATGAAGAATTGCCACCTCTTTACTATTTCCAAGAGGAAATGGGAGGAAAGGGGAGAACACTAGAAAGTCAGTAGGAGTAAGAGTTGTGTTCTCAGGATCTGAAATAACACCTTCACAAAGGCCCTGGCCCTAGACAACTGCATTCCCTCATTAGCATCTTCCTTGTTTTATAGGAGGAGCTCTATTTTATTCTGCATATCTCAGGGCATGATGGAAAAGTCCAAAGGCAAATCCACCTGGTTGTTACTATGATTTTCTCTAGAAAACTGTCCCTTTCTGGCACAACAGGCCCTAAGGTTCACTGTGACCAAGCAATGTCCCCTGAGTAGCTTCTAAAAGTGTTGTTTTGTCAAAAGGAGATGGGCCTGGGGGATCTTTGTGAATGAGGGGTTTCTCCTTTGTCATGGTTTGGAGCCAAATATCCTGGACAATCCTAGAGATCAAATCTATATTTTAGCACCCTAACCTCGAACAGTCCTTATTAGTACACTACTTATCTTTGGGCTATTTTATAGGCAGCACTCCCTCAGCAAAATTCTATTTTGTGGGTCTCACTATCCCTACAAATAGGAAAGTATTTCATATGAACAATTCTACTCTTCCACATCACAGTTAAGTATTGGAGTGCAATCAACACAAGCATGCCATTGTATGGACATGTTCAGTGTCCCAAGACTATAATATCACTCTCAGGAGTCAGAGGTATGTCCATCTCTATGAGTTTGGGACTAGACTGCTATACAGAGCAACTTTCATGTCATGCTCAAATGCTATACATAGAAAAAAGTTTGTTGCCTTCCTGGAACCAGGATGTATCCCTGGAGCATGAAAGGACTTTGGGAGCATATTTCAAATGCAGAGATACTCCATTAGCCTAGAGGCAGGAGGGAGGGCATAGTCCCAACTCCAAATGACTTGAGAGATTTTTTACTCCTCCTGGGAGGCATCACCCTCCCTGTGGAGGGGGGCAGGAATAGGATGGGAGCCGAATTGCGAGGCATGGGAGAGAGGTACTTGGAACTGTGATCAATATGTAAAATAAGAAAAAATAATAAATATGTAACAATAAAAGGAAAAAGCTATATCAAAAAATCAAAAATAAATAAATATAAGTATGTACAGAAATAAACAAAATGTCTTTTACAGGATACACACAAATAACTAAACTTGAATCTTGTACCTAAATGTTAAATGTTTACTGCAGAATTTGAAGAAGACTCTGGAGGAGTTAGACCTTTCCAGGTTTGGCTACTTGCCTTCCTGTGCACCAAAAGAACTCTGGTGCTGACTATCAATGTCTTTCTACACAAAGCTCTCTGATGGAAATGAAATGCTTTCCACTATGTGAAATATTCGTACTCCAACACACGGGTATGGGGAGTTGCTAAGACCATATGGTACCTTACAGAACACAGAATGTGGCCAAAATTTCCCACCAAGCAACCTGGAGGGCCCAACACAACAACTCCCAGGCTTCCCCATCCTATCCTCCCCATCTGAGAATCCATCCCCTCACTCACCATGTTGTGGATTCTGTGCTCATCCATGGTCCACTCACAATTTACTACAGTAGCACTCCCAGAACAGAAATCAATACACTGGCACTTGTTCTGCTTAAAACGAAGCCCAAAGCAAGAATAAAAGCCTACAATGTGGCTACAGGAAGTGTCCTGCAATGCCTGTGAGTGGCAGGTTGTCCTGGTTTTGCTGACTGGTTGGTTAAGCTTGAACATGAAGAGCACTTCCTCAAGGGTGAAAGTGAGCTTAAAGACACATCACAGGGTTCCTTGGCTCTGGCTTCAAGACTGAGATGTTGTAGACACCTGTAGAGACACAAATCTCAATGTCACTCACCCCTGTCTAAAATAGACAACCACATTGTCTTCCAGTAGTGTGTAGATCATCATCTCCCTCCTCCACACAATGTGCAGATGTTGCAGATACAATTACACAATGCAGACTGGAATGATTAACTTATTCAACAAAGGGTAGGTTGCTCAGATTATTAAAAACTTTAGAGAGATTTTAGAGCATATGGCACAGCAGTTGTTTGTTCTGTGGCTTCTGTCTAAGGTCAGGGGAACTGGGTGTACATTTTATATAATAGTCACAGACACTTCAGAAAACCAAGAAAGAAGGGAAGGAGCCATATCACAAAGAAATTGATATATCTTTCTCCTGTCAGATGCTTGGGTGATAGCTCTAATGCATTTGGGAGTTTTATTCCTGAAATTCTTGTGAAATGAATAATAATAAAAGGTGTTGTCTTCATGGTAATTTGAATACTCTGGGAGAATTCGTCTGGGAAGATTACTTCTACAAGCATTGTGATGACCTGGCACAGCTTCCTCAGTGTACAGGTGAGAAAATATACAATATTCTCTTCTTGAACAGGATTGTGTTCAGGTTTCTAAATCAGTGGAGCTATCATCCTGCCTTGAGATTGGAGAAAGACTTATTTTCTTCTTTGAGGTCTGGTTCCTGTTTTCTTTTCTTTAGTTTTTCTGTTATTTTTTTCCTATTTGTCTGCAGCCCAGTGTCAACCATGAAATAAGTGGTTTCAGTTCATCTGACCTCAGTGGGAAAGTACAGAACATGTATCTCCTTTTCTGTGCTGAAATCTCTCGCTAGTAGTTAGGACAAGGAATAATCACATCATGTGATTGTGTAGTGGGCTGTGCAAGCTAGCTAGCTACCTTGTTTTCAGGAGAAAGGAGTGAGTGCAGGAAGAGAGCAGTGTTTGCTATTGGAGTCAAGACCAGTGCAGTAGAAATGCATATGTCTGCTGACCTAGAAAAGGTATTTTCTGGGTTGGAACTCCAGGTCAGGTATCATTGGGCTGTGTCTTTAAAGACAATGCATTCTTATAGAAGGTGCTCTTGTCACTCAGTAATCACTAATCAACCATACCCTCCTCATGACCTGTCAATCATAAATGGTACAGGGACCTTCCTATTGCCAGATTCAGGCTTTTATCTGAGGGAGAACTGGCACAATTTTTGTGTGTGTGCTGTTCTTCTATTACTGCTACAGGAAGTTGATTGTATAGGTTGGAAGAGTCAGTCATTAATCCATGGTGAGTGATGGGCTGCTGTCCCCAGGATGGAAGAGTACATTGTGCAGTATATGAGCCATGTGGTGGGTCCTGCTAACATCTGAGTGGGAACATGAAGACAGATTTTCCTTCCTGTGGGTTTTCATCAGATCCATGAAACTCCCTGGAATCAATGATAGGACTCTGACTAAAACTTTGTGGGTTGAATCTCTTCAGGGTATTGAGAGCAGGGAGCCCTGTGTAGAAACATCTTTTCAGTGGACTTCAATTAGCTTTTTGTGCATCCATGGAAAGACTGCAGTGCTTGGAGACATTTAACAATTTATATTTTACTATATGTGAAATGGTGGAAAAATTAAATATTAGGGCTTATGGCAAGAATGGAAAAATACAAAGGACAAGAATCTCTCCTAGTAGATAAGTTCCTGACGTCAGAATACAGAGCCCACATGCTAGCTATTTTCAGGAGATAAAGGAAAAAAAAAAAAAACAAAAAAACAAAAAAAAAAAAAACAAAACCAAATCCCAAACCTTGCAGGTGTGCTAATCAATGGTGATGCCCTTGAAATCAAACTTTGTACTCTATGAAATACTGTAACCTTGAAAATCCTATGAACTGAGACTAGTGTTATCAAGCCTCCCTTTCACTTTTGTTACTAGGTGCATTTATCTTCCAGTATAGTAAAGCCCTAGCATGATTGGTTCTTCTCAATTCAAAACTTTTGTTTTTGCATTTGGAAATAACTTCACTGAACATTGAGGAAACCCAGGAGGTACAAAGTTTGTGGGTTCATGACGGATTTCCTCCAGCCACCCCAGACACCCTGTTCTCTTGAATGTCTGTCTGTCTGAATTTTTTTTCTGGCTCAGCAGTGGATATCTCAATCTGTACACAGGTCAATAGCACCTCAGTGGATACACTAAAGGGATGAAACCTGGAGAATTTTGTGTACAACTCAAATTCTTATCTAGGCATGGATATATCGGAGGTTTTGACTAACGAGCTATCTGAGTGTGAAGACTTGGTCAAGGACTGAGTCATCCTAATGGAGAGGCCACCTCCCATATGTAAAATATTTGACATTACAGACCCTCCTGTGGAAATGGGAGTCAGGTCATCTGAATCTGAGAGGAGCTATTGTATGTAAGTCTGTGTGTTGGGCCCTCTGTCTCTGATATTTATTTACGTGATGTATTTTTTCATTGTCTCTCCCCTATGGATGCTACCTCAGACAAAAACTAAGATAGGGCTGACTTCTTCCTTTTTCTGTGTAAAAACATAAATTATTTTGCCTCATCAACTCCTAGGCCAGGATGGGAAATTTTGGGAGTGGCTGTGAACTCAGGAGACCTGTCTTTCCATGTGGGACCATGACTAATTTCCAGCTGCCTGGTCTCTGACATGAACCACTGGCCCTCTACTTGAGTTCTTGGTGCCTCTCAGAGATCTGCCTATCTCTGAAGGACCACTTTGAATTCCTGCTGGCTGGATCAGTGACATGGATCTCAGGGCCTCTGCTAAAGAGGCCTATGCTGGAGAGTGCAAATTCCAAGCTATCTGAGCAGAAAGGTAATGTTAAAAGATATAGAGGTTCAAAGAAAAGTAGTAAATAGGTCAGAGGAAGATGTAAACTGATTGCTGTGGGCTCTCATATCTACAAATATAAATTCAAGACTAGTAATAAGAGTTAAAAATTTTGCCCAGACCAGGTTAACTATTTAAAAGTTCCATTTATTTCTCCGAAGAAAAATATATGTACTTGTCGAAATGATCTGTGTTTCTTGCTGGAAACCTGTTTATTGCAAGAATAGAGCTAAAGCAAAACTGCTTTAAACATTTTGCTGTCTGATGCTAACAGCCCCCAGCTCAAAATTTATCTCTGAGCATTGGTCAATAAATTCAGATTATCCAAAAATTAGATGTCCTTTTAATGTAGATGACATTAATACTGTTTTATGTCTAAAGCTGTTAAAAATTGAAACTACTTAAACTGTTACAATTAGTAACACTGGAAATTAACATAAACTTAACAGTCACCAAGGTAATAACAGGTTTAAAGACATGAAGGGTGTTTAAATTTGATATTAAAAAAAGAAATTACAGGACGTTTAATTGTTTTATAAGACAGTTTTTAAATGTTTAAATTCAGAAAGTTACATTGTATTTGTGCTTCTATTACATTGTTAATGTTTGTAGTTAAATCAAAGGGCTAAAATTTAAAATCACAGCCATATACTGTATATACAAGCCATGGCCATTCTGGCTCTTGCCCTGGACATTCTAGCACTGGCCTTTCTGGCTCTGGCTTTTCTTGCCCTGACCCTGGTCGTTCAGGTCCTGGGTTCTGGTACAAGACTTTATGGCCCTGGTTTTGCCGTTCTGGCCCTGGTCTTTCTGGTCTTTGCCCTTGGATTTCTGGCCCTGGTCGTTCTGGATTTAGCCCTGGCTGATCTGGACTTAGCCCTGGCGGATCTGGCCCAGGCCATGGCTCTGGCCTGGCCCTGGGCCTGGCCCTGGCCCTGGCTCTGGCTGTTCTGTCCTTGGCCCTCGCACTGGCCCTGGCCATGTACCTGACCCTGGATGTTCTGACACTTACCCAGGTCGTTCTGGCTCTTGCCGTACTGGCCCTGGCCTTTCTGGGCCTAGCCCTGGTCGTACAAGCCGTGGCCATTCTGGGCCTTGCCCTGGACATTCTAGCACTGGCCTTTCTGGCTCTGGATTTCTTGCCCTGACCCTGGTCGTTCATGTCCTGGGTTCTTGTACAGGACTTTCTGGCCCTGGTCATTGCCGTTCTGGCCATGGCTTTTCTGGCCTTTGCCGTTGAATTTGTGGCCCAGGCTGATCTGGACTTAGCCTGGCTAATGCCCTGGCCCTGGCCCTGGCCTTGGTCCTGGGCCTGGCCGTGGCCCTGGCTCTGGCTGCTCTGTCCTGGGCCCTCACACTGGCCCTGGCTGTTCTGTCCTTCCCCCTCACACTTGTCCTGGCCATGTTCCTGACCCTGGCCATTCTGACCCTTACCCAGGTCATTCTGGCTCTTGCCGTACTGGCCCTGGCTGTTCTGGGTCTGGCCTGGTCATACAAGCCATGGCCATTCTGGCACTTGCCCTGGACATTCTAGCAATGGCCTTTCTGGCTCTGACTTTTCTTGCCCTGAACCTGGTCGTTCAGGTCCTGGGTTCTGGTACGGGAATTTCTGGCTCTGGCCCTAGTCATTCTGGCCCTGGCCTTTCTGGCCTTTGCCCTTGGATTTCTGGCCCTGGCCATTCTGGAATTATCCCTGGCTGATCTGGACTTAGCCCTGGCTGATTTGGCCCTGGACCTGGCCCTGGCCCTTTCCTTTCCTTCTCTGGCCCAAGCACTTGCTCTGGAACTGGGTCTGGTTGTTCTATCCTTGAACTTGGCCGGTCTGTCCCTTGCCCTGGCCTTTCTGTCCCTTGCTGTTCTGTCCTTGCCTTGAACGATCTGGCCATGGTAGTTATGGCCCTGCACGTTTTGGCCCTGGCCATGGCAATTCTGGACATGGCCATTCTGTGACTGGCCGTTCTGACACTGGCTTGAACGAACTGGCCCTGGTAGTTATTGCCTTGGCCATTCTGGCCCTGGCTTTTCTCACCCTGGTTCTGTCACTGGCCATTCTGTCACTGGCCCTGAACCTGGCCCTGGAACTGGCCCTGTCCTTTGCCCTGTCACTGGCCCTGTCCCTGGCTGTTCTGTCCCTGGCACTGGCCTTGGCCCTGCCCCTGGCCCTGGCACTGGCCCTGCACCTGGCACTGGCCCTGGCCCTGGCCCTGCACCTGGCCCTTGCCCTCACGCTGCACCTGGCCCTGGCCCTGCAAATGGACCTGGCCCTGGCCATGAACCTGGCCCTAGCCCTGGACCTACACCGGGCCCTGGCACTGGCCCTGCAACTGGCCCAGGCCCTGCACCTGGCCCTGCAACTGGCCCAGGCCCTGCACCTGGCCCTGCAGCTGGCCCTGGCCCTGGGCCTGGCCCTGGCCCTGGGCCTGCACCTGGCCCTGGCCCTGGCCCTGCACCTGGCCCTGGCCCTGGCCATGCAACTGGACCTGGCCCTGGCCCTGCACCTGGACCTGCCCTAGCCCTACACCTGGCCCTGGCTCTGGCCCTCTACCTGGCCATGGCCCTGCACCTGGCCCTGGCCCTGCACTTGGCCATGAACCTGGCCCAGTACCTGGCATGGCAATAGCCCTGCACCTGGCCTTGGCCCTGGCCTTGCCCTGCACCTGGCCCTGGCCCTACAACTGGCCCTGGCCTTGGCCCTGCACCTGGACCTGGCTCTGGCCCTCCACCTATCCCTGGCATTGGCCCTGCACCTGGCCCTGGACCTGGCCCTGGACCTGGCCCTGCACCTATGACTGGCCCTGCACCTGGCCCTGGCCCTGACCCTGCACCTGACCTTTGCCCTGGCCCTGCACCTGCCCCTTCACCTGGCCCTGGCCCTGCACCTGGCCCTGAACCTGGCCCTGGCCCTTCACCAGGCCCTAGCCCTGCACCTGGACCTGGCACTGGCCCTGCACCTTGCCCTGGCCCTCCACCTATCCCTGGCATTGGCCCTGCACCTGGCCCTGGACCTGGCCCTGGACCTGGCCCTACACATATGACTGGCCCTGCACCTGGCCCTGGACCTGACCCTGCACCTGACCTTCGCCCTGGCCCTGCACCTGGCCGTGAAACTGGCCCTGGCCCTTCACCTGGCCCTGGCCCTGCACCTGGCCCTGGCACTGGCCCTAGACCTGCACCTGGCCCTGGCGCTGGCCCTGGCGCTGGCCCTGCACCTGGCCCTGCACCTGGCCCTGACCCTGCACTTGGCCCTGGCCCTGCACCTGGCCCTCGCCCTGGCGCTGCACCTGGCCCTGGCCCTGCACTTGGCTCTAGCCATGGCCCTACACCTGGCCCTGGCCCTGCACCTGGCCCTAGCCATGGCCCTACACCTGGCCCTGGCCTTGCACCTGGCCCAGGCCCTGCACCTGGCCCTGGCCCTGCACCTGGCCCAGGCCCTGCACCTGGCCCTGGCCCTGCACCTGGTTATGGCCAAAACGGCCAGGGCCAGGGCCTATATCAGGGCCAGGTGCAGTGCCAGGGCCAAGGACAGAACAGCCAGGGACAGGGCCAGTGAAAGGGCAAAGGCCAGGGCCAGGTCCAGGACCAGGTGCAGGGCCAGTGCCAGGGCTAGGTGGAGGGCCAGGGCCAGGTGCAGGGACAAGGCCAGGGCCAGGTGCAGGGCCAGGGCCAGGGCCAGGGCCAGGGCCAGGGCCAGGTGCAGGGCTAGGTGCAAGGCCAGATGCAGGGCCAGGGCCAGGTGCAGGGCCAGGGCCAGGTGCAGGGCCAGGTGCAGGGCCATGGGCAGGGCCAGGGCCAGGTGCAGGGCCAGGTGCAGGGCCAGGTGCAGGGCCAGGGCCAGGTGCAGGGCCAGGTGCAGGGCCAGGGCCAAGGTCAGGTGCAGTGTCAGGGCCAGGTGCAGGGCTAGTGCCAGGTGCAGGGCCAGGTCCAGGGCCAAGTCCAAGGCCAGGTATAGGGCCAATGCCAGGGCTGGGTGGAGGGCCAGGGCCAGGTGCAGGGCCAGGGCCAAGGCCAGGTGCCAGTCCAAGGCCAGGGCCAGGTGCAGGGCCACTGCCAGGGCCAGGTGCAGGGCCAGGGCCAGGTGCAGGGGCAGGGCCAGGTGCAGGGCCAGTGCCAGTTGCAGGGCCAGGTCCAAGGCCAGGGCCAGGTGCAGGGCCAAGGCCAGGGCCAGGGCCAGGTGCATGGCCAGGTGCAGGGCCAGGGCCAGGTCCAGGGCCAGGTGCAGGGCCAGGGCCAGGGCTAGGTGGAGGGCTAGGGTCTGTGCCAGGGCCAGGTGCAGGTCCAGGTCCAGGGCCAGGTGCAGGGCCAATGCCAGGGCTAGGTGGAGGGCCATGGTCAGGGCCAGGTGCAGGTGCAGGTCCAGGTCCAGGGCCAGGTGCAGGGCCAATGCCAGGGCTAGGTGGAGGGCCATGGTCAGGGCCAGGTACAGGGCCAGGTGCAGGGCCAGGGCCAGGTGCAGGGTCAGGGCCCGGTGCAGGACCAGGACCAGGTGCAGGGCCAGGGCCAGTTGCAGGGTCAGGGTCAGGTACAGCACCAGGTCCAGTGCCAGGTGCAGGGACATGGACAGGGCCAGGTGCAGAGTCAGGGCCAGGTGCAGGGCAAGGTGCAGGGCCAGGGCCAGGTTCAGGGCCAGGTACAGGGCCAGTGCCAGGTGCAGGGCCAAGGTCAGGGCCAGGGCCAGGTACATGGCCAGGTGCAGGGTCAGGGCTAGGTCCAGGTGCAGGGCCAGGGCCAGGGCTAGGTGGAGGGCCAGGGTCATGGCCAGGGCCAGGTGCAGGATCAAGGCCAGGGCCAGGTACAGGGCCAGGGCCAGCTGCAGGGCCAGGGCCAGGGCCAGGTGCAGGGCCAATGCCAGGGCCAGGGCCAGGGCCAGGTGCAGGGCCAGGTGTAGGGCCAGGTGCAGGGCCAGGGCCAGAGCTAGGTGGAGGGCCAGGGTCAGGGCCAGGTGCAGGGCCAAGGCCAGGGCCAGGTGCAAAGCCAGGGCCAGGTGCAGGGCCAGGGCTAGGGCCAGGGCCAGGTGCAGGGCCAGGGCCAGGTGCAGGGCCAGGTGCAGGGCCAGGTGCAGGGCCAGGGCCAGTGCCAGGGCCAAGTGCAGGGTCAGGGCCAGGTGCAGGGCCAGGTGCAGGGCCAGGGCCAGTGCCAGGGCCAAGTGCAGGGTCAGGGCCAGGTGCAGGGCCAGGTGCAGGGCCAGGTGCAGGGCCAGCGCCAGGGCCAGGTGCAGGTCTAGGGCCAGTGCCAGGGCCAGGTGCAGGGCAAGGGCTAGGTGGAGGGCCAGGGCCAGGGCCAGGTGCAGGGCCAAGGCCAGGGCCAGGTGCAGGGCCCAGGCCAGTATCAGGTGCAGTGCCAGGTGCAGGGCCAGGGCCAGGTGCAGGGCCAGGGCCAGATGCAGGGCCAGGTGCAGGGCTAGGTGCAGGGCCAATGCCAGGGCTAGGTGGAAGTCCAGGGTCAGGGCCAGGGCCATATGTGATATCTTCTAAAAATCCTGCATACACAATGAAAGTTCAGCATTTGAACATGTTTCTACTCTGCTCTGCGATTAAACAAGGGATGAACCTGGGAGTTTCCCACAATCATGTGGGAGTCATCTGATAGTCAATTGTGTGGAGTATGGCAGACCATTTCATCCTCTGATTATGTTGTTATTTGATTATTAAAATAGGATATTAGATCATCCATGATCAGTGGATTGTGGTGACGCGATGTGGGAGGCAATTATTATAGACCATCTTAATATCAATTATGTAGTTAAAATATTTAAATTTATCACGACAGCATCGTTCATGAGCCTGGTTTGGAGCCACCTTAGGGAACTGGATGATGTTACATGAACTCATGATTTGATTATTCAATTATATAAAACAATGGTTATATCATCTGTTACACCTGGAATCTGGTGCCACAGATCATCTAATTACATAATTAATGACTTTAAATTGACATTCTGTTTTAATCCCCAAGATAATGTAAATATGTGTATAGTTATGTAACTAGCAATCATCCATTCCATGAAGAGACCTCTAATGCTCCCTCTTGTGGAGTTAATGTGCAATGTCATCACATTTTATGATTCATTGACTCAATTGATGATGATGATATCCTTTATGACTGGAGTCTGGCCATGCTTCCCTGCCAGTAAAATGCTACATCCCATATTTATTGTGACAGTTAGCTTTTATGAATTCTTTAATTCTTTAAATTATGTAAACGACAGACAGTGCCATCACCGATTACTGTTAGGGTGCAAATATCTGTCAGCGACAAGGTTAGGAAAGTTGTAGTCATGGGCAGAGCATTTTCGGAATGATCTATGAATCTCCCAGAGCAAGAGGGATGCTGCATGATTGAGTCCAGGAGGTGTCACGGTGCCCTCTGAGAAGTACAAGCACTTCACCAAGGCCGGCATGGTGGTCTGGGTGTTGACTACCTGCTCTTCCTCCACATCTTCACATCGGTTGTTATCTACCATGAGAGGAAGGAGTGGCACTAGGATGTCGGCACCATCACCGAGACCTGGCAAATGGATGACTCAGAACATGGAAGAACAACTCTCTCTCTCAGCTATGCTGGTGATGACCCTGCTGCAGCCATCTTTTCAGCTGTTATCAACATTGTGGCCACTACTGCTACGCCAGGATTGGGCCCATTATCTCACGTCCTGCCGCCCCTCAACAGAGATACAGGCGCTTGTGATGATGTTAGGACAACAGAATTCATCAGGCAAGACAGTATGACTATCTGACGATTAACTGATGTCATTTTAAAAATCGTTGATGACAGCATACATTTCCATATCTGACACTTCTGCCCAGGAAATGATGGTACAAAAAGACGTCAATGGCTTACATATTTAAAGATGTAATTATTAAATTCTTTCATTATTTAATCTGTGATCCCTGAAGTTTGATGCCACCTTGTGTGACTCAAGTGTGACAGACCATCTAACTATCTGATTATTTCATTATTCAAATCTGTCTTTTTCTACTCCAGGAAGAGTGGAGTCTGGATCAACCTTGTTGGTGTTAAATTGTATCTTGTGTATTCTTTCTTTCTTTCTTTCTTTCTTTCTTTCTTTTCACAAGAGGAAGCTTTACAGGTCTCTTCATGAAATGGATGATTTTTGGATTACATAACTTTATAAATTTTTACCTTATCTTGGGTATTAACACAGACTGTCAATTTAAATACTTTAATTGTTTAATTAGATGATCTGTGGCAGCAGATTCCAGGTTTCATGGATGATATAATCATTGTCTTATATAGTTAAATAATCTAACAATGTGTTCATGTAAAATCATCCACTTCCCTAAGGTGGCTCCAAACCAGGCTCTTGAATGATGCTGTCATGATTAATTTAAATATTTTAACTAAAAAATTGATATTTAGATGGTCCATAATAATTGTTTCCCGCATCGTGGAATCCACTGATCATGGATTATCTAATATCCTATTTTAATAATCAAATAACAACATAATCAGATGATGTAATGGTCTGCCGTACTTGACACAATTGACTCTCATTGACTCCCACATGATTGTGGGAAACTCCCAGGTTCATCCCTTTTTTAATCGGAGAGCAGAGTCATGAAATGTTTACATGCTGAAATGTCATTGTGTATGCAGGGTTTTTAGAAGATCCTGCATATTTCATGTTGGACGGCTGCCTCAAAAGAGATGGAGTGCAATCCAATAATCCCTAAGTCTACTCTCACAAAGGGATTATCACCATCCTGAAGGAAGTTAACAATGACAAACTCACCTTTTGATGAATAATTGTGAGTCTTATTATCTTTCTTTCCATAGTATTAATTCTTAGGTGAGAGAGAATTCATAAACAGAAGAAATTGAATGTTCTCTGATAATTAGGTAATCTAGAATTTCATGACCAGTAAAAGCTGTAGGCAAACTTCCAGAGATTTGGCTATGACTTGCTTAGGGGAATCAAATGCTGTCATTGAAAGATTTAGGAGATAGTTATCTTGGGAGACTGTAATGTCCCATGATAACACTTACTTGAAGCTGCTCTCTGGTACTTGGCCCATGATAACATTATACAGACTGCAAGCAGCGTTGCCAGGCAAAATTTATGAACCAGTATTCTGTCATTTTCTAGTGCCCCTCCCACATGCTAAAAGGAGCATACCTAAAGATGAAGAAACCCTACAGCCTCACTGAGTTTTTCACAAAAACAAGCAGGCTCTTTCTTTTGGGTTCTACATATTTACCCATCTCTCAAGCTACAACATGTCTATAATGCCATAAGCAGGAAAACGAAAGCATCATCATTCCCTTCATGTACAATGATGAGTATTTTATACCGTTTTTCTATGCTTCAATTTTCTAATACTTAGAATGGATACAATACAAATAATCGACTCTACCATAAACCTTTTCTCTTTTTTGATAATAAAATAATCCCTCTTCATTCTCTGCCCTTTAGAGGAGTTTTATCCCATGGTTTCTCGGCATTGTTTAGGTTTGCATTGGTACAGAACAGCCAGGGCCAGGGCCAGGGCCAGGGCCAAGGAAAAAATAATGACGACAAGAATTTCTGCCAATAGATAAATCCCTGACTACAGAGTACAGAACCCACATCCTATTCTCAGGAGAACAATTAAAAACAAAGAAAAAACACCAACCTTTCAGGTGTGCTCATCAATCTTGCCTAAACAAATGATGGATAATATTAACTTAGTTCCATGATGACCTTGTAAATAAATTTGTACTCTATCATCTGCCTGTATCTTGGAAACCTTGTTGACTGAGATTAGTGGTCTCAAATTTCCCTTTCTCTTTACCATGTTATAAACCCCTCACAATTTTAAGCTACTACCTTACTTTTCTGACAGAGTGAGGTCCCAGCTGGTTTGATTTTTACCAGTAAAAACCATTTGCTTTTGCAGCCAGGAGTCACTTCCTTGGAAGTTGAGGAAACCAGTAGGCATAATAGTAACAAGCTGCTCAAGGAGTCTTTATAGGCTATAGAACTCCAGGTGACAGCTATTTGAAAATCAAAACACTGTTGTGCCAGCGACATGCCTGTACTACTTCCTGCTTGCTTTTGCAGTGTTTTCTTACCTGCAAGTAGGCTAAAATGCTAGACAATACCAACAACAGGAAGTGGGATTCCGGAAATGGACCATTTATCAGACGCATCAGTTTGTAGACACTGTTGAAGATTCACTTTGGTTGGGCTGGTTCAGAGTAAGTAGGGAGAGCACTATAGAGGAGCAGGCTGTAGTCAGCAACTGATACTCCTCTGCCAGAAGCACAAATCGCCTGAGACATGTTTAAACTGGGAACAAAGGTTAAAATGTATATATTTAATTGGAACTCTTTGTTCCTTACCTTTGGTGATCAAGAAAGACAGCAAGACCAGGGAGAAAATTCCATCCTCAGGATAGCTGTATAAATCTGCAGTCCTTTTGACCTGTAAGAAGTGGATAAAAGCTTTATGACATTTGTTCCTCTGAAGCCTATATGAACTGTGTTATATAAAAGGACATAAAAGTTTTAGATATATTATCATCACCAATCTGTGCTGAAATCCAAATTGTACAAAAAGTAGGTTTTGGGTATCTATAAAACAGCAGGAATGTACTTATGCCTTTGAGTCCTAGCAAAATTTACAGATTTGGGGTAGAAGATTTTTCTTCTGTCAAGAGTGATCCATGTATAGATTGGTCAGTGGTGCCTTAGGCCTAATGAAACATCCTTCATATTTACACTTCGATGACACCCAATAAAAATCATAAAACTTTGAGTTTGTGACTAAACAGCTGGGAGTCCCTGCTCTATTAGCTTATTGGAACTTGATTAATGTTAAGCTCTGAATTTTTATATTGTAAATTAATTTTTTATATCTTTAAGAAGTATATGTCTTGGGCTAGAGAGATATGGCAGAGGTTAAGATTACTTGCTCCTCTTCTAGAAGTCCTGAGTTCAATCCCCAGCAACTACATTGTGGCTCACAAACATTTATAATGTGATGTGGTATCCTCTTTGGGTGTGCAGACATGTATGCAGGCAGAACACTGTAAGCATAATTAATAAATAAATGTTCAAAAAAGACATATATCTTTATATTTTTAAATTCTGATTTAGGAGCCATATCAAGGCTGCCTTTATTGCCAATCTCACAAACATTTGGTTAGCCAAGCCATCAATAGAATTAGAGATCTGAGAAGGATAAACTATATGTTACTTTTGAATCTATTAAAAAAATCACAGGGACCATTCCTTATATTCTTAGCCATATCCAATTTTCTATGGCATTGAGGGGAGAAAATTTTTCACCAAGTACATAATGTGAGAGGTGTTTTTTTTTCCCTATGGAACCTGGAATTGGAAAAGTCTGAACTTATTTTGTCTAGGCAAAGGTGCAGACAATTTTCCAGTACCCTGCAGGCTCTACAGAGTCCGAGCTGGGTCCTATCATGCTGCAGGCATTTTGTTTCAGCATCTTGCTCCCTGGTCAGTGTCATCACAATCCATGCTGCCCCACAATGTTCTTTAGAGACCTTTCTTTGGTCATTGTTAGGTTCTGTGATTCTTTGTCTGAAATTATTACAGTTTTTTAGTTAATATTTAAATGTCTTATTCTACAGATCTCTGTAGTATTAGAAGTCTTTCTAGGTAGATCTTAATAGACAACGTGGTTTTCATTTACTCGATTTAAGCTTAAACTTTTAGAATATGTATAGGAGACAGAGTGAGGTTTATTCCTGTTATTAATCATTAATACTTAGTTTGACTATAACCAAAAGTTAATCTATAAGGATGGCTGGTAACTTGTGTTTCTTAACATTTTATAATAGTTACCAGATTTTATAAAACTAGAACTTTGCATTGTCAGTTTTAGCTTTAAAAATACTGATTTTAATTTGAAACTCCTTTTAGGAAAACATAAAACAGCTATGTGATTCAGTTTATCTAAATAACTTATGCTTACCAAATTTAGCAAAAACAAGGATGGATTGCCATCTGTATCATAAAAAATGAGCTTCTCAACTTTTGATTAGTATATACAGTTTATGGCTATGATCTTAAATTTTAGCCCTTTAATTTAAGTACAAATATTAACAATGTAATAAAGCACAAATATAATGTAACCTTCTGTATTTAAACATATAAAAAACTGTTTGATAAAACAATTAAACATCCTGTACTGACTTCTTATAATATCAAATAATTTTAGCATCCTTTATGTCTTTAAACCCATTGTCTCCTTGGTGCCTTTTAAGTTTATGTCAATTTCCAGTGTTAATAATTCTAACTTTTTAACTAGTTTCAATGTTTAACAGCCTTCGACATAAAACAGAATTAATTTCATCTACATTAAAAGGACATCTGATTTTCTGATAATCTGAATTTAATGACCAGTGCTCAGAGGTAAATTTTGAGTTGGGGGCTGTTATCATTAGACAGCAAAAATGTTTAAACCATTTTTGTTTTTGCTCTATTCTTGCAACAAATCGGTTTCTAACAGGAAACACTGATAGAACTTTTTAGCAAGTACATATATTTTTCTTGAAAGAAATAAACAGAACTTTTAAACCATTAACCTGGTATGGTCAAAAATTTTAACTCATATTACTAATCTTAAATTTATATTTGTAGATATGAGACCCCACAGCAAACAGTTTACATCTTTCTTGACATTTGACAACTTTTCTTTGAACCTCCATAACTTTTTACATTACCTTTAGTCTCTCTCTGAGTTTCTCAGACATCCCTAGCATAGAAATGTTTCTCCTTTTCTCTTTTTCTTTTTTCTTATCAGTGACTCTTACCCAGATATGAATGCCTGAAGTGAAATCTTATTTATTTATTTAATTCCTGACTCCACCTTCTTACATTGGTGCTGTTCCCTGAGACTCTCTGCACCCTCTGCTTTATTAATTGTTGGCTCATTTATGGATTTTGTGGGTTACACCAGATCTTCTTTTATGTCATCTTTCAGTATTATAATTTTATTATTATCTCTTTTCCACTCTTCTGGATCTTGCCAATCCTTTTTCCTGTTCTAACTTTTATTGCCCAGAGAAATGGAATCATACTCGTAACACCTGAATTTCCTTCTGAGGTTCTCTGTTCTGCTTTGGTGAGTTGCATTGACCTATAAATCTGCAGGCCACATGACGTGTCTACTAGACCACTGTTATCTTATTTTGTCTTCTTTGCTTCAGACTGATTGTAACAAGTCTGCACATAGCCATCACTTCTAAATACCATATATTTTGTTATTTTTATTTTTCTTAGTTGACACAAAAATCTTTACCAAAGTTGTTCTCCCCAACACTGCTCATCCTCCTCCTCCCCACTCTTACCCTCACCCCTTTCCCTATGGTCACAGTCACTGCCACCTGAGGAGAGGAGGGCTGGGCGAGGGTCTGGTTCTGTCATTAGCCCCTAGGGATTCAGAACTCCTCTCCTCTCTGACTGCCCACCACGTGGCCCAATGCACCTAGACCTTCAGCAACCCAGCATGGATCCTGGATGAGCATGTCTTAGGGCTTCTGTACCAGGAGGAGCCTGGTGCTGTTTACACTGGTGTTCTGTATTACCAGCAGCCTGTAAGATTCTGGCCTGGGAGTATTTATTTTATTTTATTTTTTAATTTTCTTATTTATTTTTTATTTCACATGTCGATCCCATTTCCCTCTCCCTCCCTCCCACCATTTACACGCTATTCCCCCTCACATGCACCCTGACCACCCTCTGCTCCCAGCTCCCAACCCAATTCCACATGTATGACAATGCCATCCAGGTGTAGTCATGTAGATCTGTCAAGTCATTTGAAGTAGGAACTAGGATTTCTCTCCTGTTTCTAGGTTAAGGGAGTACCCTCCATGGGGGATGTGTCTGCAATGACCTTTGGTGCAGGAGGAATACATCCTGGTTGCACTGTCTGCAGTCCTTAGGGCTGCTCATTCCTTCTGGCTGAGACCCATATTTAGAGAAGACTGAGTCAGTACCATGCTGGATTCCAAGTTATCAGTCTGGGTGCCTGTTATTTGCTCCTTGTTCAGGTCAGCTGTCTCTGTGTATTTCTACAACCTGGTCTTGTTCTGTCCATCTGCATCTGGATTTTAGTTAAACTCAGCGTTTAGGTTTGGGTGTTTGCTTCTGTTTCCAACAGCACTATAGGAGGGCTCCATGATGGTGAATACGTTAGTTGTTGATCTCACTATCCAGGAAGGGCATTTATGGTAGCCTTTTCACAGTTGCTCAAATTGTTAGTTGGCAACAGTCTTGTAGGTCTCTGGACTTTTCTTTAGATTCACTTTTCTCTTCAAACCAATACTGGCTCCTTCTTTTATTCTCTCTCTCTTTCTGTCTCCCTCTCTCTCTTTCACTCACTCTCAGTCTCTCTCTCTCTCTCTTCTGTCTTGTATTCCTACCCTGACTCAATCTTCCTAGTCGCAATTTCTTTTCTCTCCTTCCCTTTCTCCTAGTTCTCTCTACATACATTGACCTCCCCCCACCTCCCATGTGCTCTGGGGGACTTGTCCCAGCAACCTTCTGTGAGCGACTTTATATGAATCTTTTAGAATACACCTTGTATCCTAGTTCCTCTGGTTGTGTGAATTATAGGCTGGTGATCCTTTGCTCTAGGTCTAAAATCCATATATGAGTGAGTACATCCTATGTTCATCTTTTTGTGACTGGGTTACCTCATTCAGGATGGTTGTTTCAAGAGCCATTGACTTGCCTGCGAATTTCAAGATTCCATTATTTTTTTCTGCAGAGTAATATTACATTGTGTAGATGTGCCACATGTTCTTATCCATTCTTCATATGAGGATCATCTAGGTTGTTTCCAGTTTCTTGCTGCAATCAACATAGTTGAACAGATGTCTTTGTTGCCAGGATATGGATCATTTTGTTATATGTCTAAGGGGGGATTGCTGGGTCGCATGGTAAACTAATTCGCATTTTCCTGAGGAACCACCATACTTATCGCCAAAATGGCTGTACGAGTTTGCACTCCCACCAGCAGTGGTGGAATGTTCCCTTTCTACACATCTTCTTTGGTATAAGTTGTCATTGGTGTTTTTAATTTTAGCCATCCTGGCAGGAGTAAGATGTTATCTCAAAGTTGTTTTGATTTGCATTTCCCTGATAGCTAAAGATCTTGAACATTTTCTTAAGTGTTTTTCAGCTTTTTTAGTTTCCTCTATTGAGAATTATTTCTTCTGTTCTATACCCCATTTTTATTTTTGATTTTATAAAGTTTTTTTTTCAATCAACACTTCTATTCTTTTTTTCATTTTATATAACCAAGTCCATTTAAATAATAACAAACATTTATAGACAATATTTGGGGATTTAGGTGTCGATCTTTCCAAACTACTTCCTGCTGGTAAGGTGCGCTGTCATGGGGATTCTATGAAGATGCAGAAATCCTGGCTGTAGTCTGTAAGGCTGCTTTGTCCACCTGTTTTGAATGTAGGATCACCTGGTATTTTGGGTCTGGCTTGATCAACCACATTAGTCTGGAAGGAATGCACATCTTTTCATTTTCTGTGGAAAAAATAATAGAAATCCTTTTCCCAGTAACATGTCCTTGAACTTAATTTTTGAGTCAAAGCATTTTTTAAATTTAATTTATTATTTTACATGTCGATCCCAGTTTGCTCTCCCTCCCTCCATCCCTCTCTCCCTCCTTCCCTACTTTTTACCCTCTGTTCCCTCTCACATGCACTCTAACCACCCTCCCCTCCCATCCCCCCACCCCAATTCCATATGTAGGGGAATGCCATCCAGTTGGGGTCATGTAGATCTGACAGATCATGAAAGTAGGGACTAGGGCTTCTCTCCTGTCTCTAGATTAAGGCAGTTATCCCTCCATGGGGGATATGTTAGCAGAGTCCTTTTGCGCACCAGGGATACATCCTGGCTCCTCTGTCCGAGGTCTCTTAGACTGCTCAGTCCTTCTGGCTGAGACCCATATTCAGGTGGGCCTGAGTCAGTCCCATGCTGGCTTCCCAGCTATCTGTCTAGTTGCCATTAGTTCCTCCTTGTTCAGGTAAGCTGTCTGTATGTGTTTCTGCAGCATGGTTTGTCCTCTCCATCTGCATCTGGGTTCTAGTTCGACTCAGTGTTAATGTATGGGTGTTTGATCCTATTTTCAACAGGCATAAGTTGAGGGCTCCATGGAGAAGTTAGTTGTTGATCTCACTATCCGGGAAGGGCATTTATGATAGCCTTTCCACGGAAGCTCAGATTGTTAGTTGGAGCACACTTGTAGTTCTCTAGACCTCTCTTTGTGTTCAATATTATCTTCAAACCAATATAGGCTCCCTCTTGTATATTCTCTCTCTCTGTCTCTGTCTCTCTCTTTCCTATCTTCTATTCCTAACCTGGCTCAATCTTCCTGGTCGAACATGTTTTCCTTTCCTCCCCCTCATTTTCTCCTACTTCTCTCTCCATTTGCTCCCCCCCCCACTTCTCCTGAGCTCTGGGGGACTTGTCCCTTCCCAGTTCTGTGAGGGACTTTATGTGAATCACTTAGAATACACCTTGTATCCCAGTTACTCTGGTGATGTGAATTATAGGCTGGTGATCTTTGATCCAGGTCTAAAATCCATATATGAGTGAGTACATACTGTGTTCCTCTTTTTGTGACTGAGTTACCTCATTCAGGATGGTTTCTTCAAGTGCCATCCACTTGCCTACGAATTTCAAGATTCCATTAGTTTTTTCTGCAGATTAGTATTCCATTGTGTAGATGTGCCACATCTTCATTAACCATTCTTCAATTGAGGGGCATCTAGGTTGCTTGCTATTACAAAGAGTCCTGCTATGAACATAGTTGAACAGATATCTTTGTTTCATGGATGTGAATCCTTTGGGTATATGCCTAAGAGTGGGGTTGCTAGGTCCTGTGGTACACTAATTCCCATTTTCCTGAGGAACCGCCATACTGATCTCCAAAATGGTTGTATGAGTTTGCACTCCCACCAGCAGTGGAGGAGTGTTCTCCTTTCTCCACATCCCCTCCAACATGAGTCATCATTGGTGTTTCAAATTTTAGCCATTCTGGCAGGAGTAAGATGGTATCTTAAAGTTGTTTTGATTTGCATTTCCCTGATAGTTATGGATGTGGATAATTTTCTTAAGTGTCTTTCAGCCTTTTTGATTTCCTCTATTGAGAATTTTTTTCTTCAGTTCTGTACCCGATTTTTTAATAGGGTTATTTGGTGTTTGGTTGACTAGCTTCTTTAGTTCTTTGTATATTTTGGAGTTCAGCCCTTTGTCAGATTTAGGATTGATGAAAATCTTTTCCCATTCTGTGGGCTGTCATTTGGTCTTGTGTACTGTGTCCTTTGCCTTACAGAAGCTTCTAAGTTTGAAGAGGTCCTATTTATTAATTGTTTCTCTCAGTGTCTGTGCCTCTGGAGTTATGTTCATGAAGCGGTGTTCTATACCATAAGATGGAACCAGAGTCCAGTGATTGTCAAGGAAGTAATACTTAGATAATTAATGGTGATTTATATGTGACACCTACAAGATAGCACAAAACTGAAGCGAAAATTGAGTTTTTGATCATAGATTTGAACAAAAATTGAATGAATAATGAGATAATTACTCAAATTCACCCCTAGAGAGCTAAAAAATGCTATCACCATTCACTAAAATAAATACATAACTAAATAATGAAATCACCAAAAGGGACAATTACCACAAAAAAGGTGGATCAAGACTCCACTCTTCCTGGAGAGGAAAAAGGCAGATTTGAATAATGAAATAATCAGATAGTTAGATCGTCTGTCACACCTGAGTCACACAAGGTGGTACCAAACTTCAGGGTTTACAGATTATATGAGGAAACGATTTAATAATTACATATTTAAAGGTGTAAGTCGTTGAACTTTTTTGTCTCATCAATTCCTGGCAGGCGTGCCGGACATGATAGAGTATGCTGTCTTCATTGATTTTTAAAATTCCATAAGTCAATAAAGAGATAATTGTACTGTCTTCCCTGATGAACTCTGTTGGCCTGACATCTTCACCAGCTCCTGAATCTCTGTTGTGGAGCGGCAGTACCTGAGATGATGGGCTCACACCTGGCACAGCAGCATCCCTGGTATTCTGGGTCCTGCATAGGTCATCCAGAAACTGCTGTGTCCATGTCTACAACCTTCCTATCCTTGTCCCTGATAGAAATTTGCACCCCAAACAGAATCAATGATGTCATTGTCCATCGATTAAATGAATTAAATAATTAAATAAGACAGTAATAGATAACTGTCACCATAAAGAGGTGATGAGCTTTAACTAGAAGTAAAGACTGGCCAGACTCCAGTCATGAAAATGTCATCTTCATCAATTCAAACAATCAGTCATAAAATATAATGATATTGCATTATAACTCCCGAAGAGGGAGCTTTACAGGACTCTTCATGGAATAGAGGATTATTGGTTTACATTAATATACAAATCTTTACATTATCTTGGGTATTAATAGTATTTGTCAATTTAAATATATTAATTATGTAATTAGATGATCTGCCAGACTTGACCCCACTAGGTGGCAACAATCTCCATGTGTCATGGATGATATAATCATTGTTTTATATAACTAAACCATCAAACAGTGAGTTGATGTAACATCATTAACATTCCTAAGGTGGCTCCAAACCATTCTCAGGAACAACGCTGCCTCAAAAGAGATGGACTGCAATCCAATCATCCCTAAATCTACTCTAACAAATGGATTATCACTTTCCTAAAGGAAGTTGACAATGGAAAACTCACCTTTTGATGAGTAATTGTGGGTCTTATTATCATTTAAACCATTATATTACTTCTTAGGAGAGAGAGAGACCATTCATAAACAGAAGTCTTTGAACTCTTTCGCCACGGACTATGTTCTCTCATATTAGGTAATCTTGAATTGGGTAACCAGTAAAAGCTGTCAGCAAACTTCCAGTGATATGGCTATGACTTACTGAGGCGAATTACATGATGTCATTAAAAATTTTAGGGGATAGTGTTGTTGGGAGATTGTAGTATGCCATGATAACACTTTATTGAAACTGCTCTCTGGTCCTTGGCCCATGATACCAGGATATAGAATGCAATCAGGGTTTCCAGGCAATATTTATGATCCAACATTATGTCACATTCTAGAGCACCTTCTACATGCTAAAATTAGCATACCCACCCATCGACTAACCTTAACCTCACTGATTACTGATTTTCTCACAAAAACAAAAACAAAGCAGGGCCCTGTTTTTTTTTTTTTTTTTTTTTTTTTTTTGAATTACACATATTTACGAGTCTCTTAAGCTACAACATGCCTATAGTAATATAAGCATAAAAACAAAAGCATCATTATGCCATTCTAGTACATTGATGAGTATTTCCACCTATTTTTTTATGCTTCAATATTCTCATTTCCAGAATGGAAACACAGCTTGATCCCATGGTTTCTCAGTTGTTTAGATTTGCATTTGGCTGATGACTAAGGATTGTGAGCACTGTCTTATTATTCTTTCAGTCATTTTGGATTCCTCAATTGATAGTTCTCTATTTAGTCCTGTACCCTACTTTCTAATATGGTTATTTAGAGTTATTTATTTCTGTTGGCGTGCCATGTTATCAGTACACCCTAGTTCTTTAGATAAGATTCTCTGATCATGAGATTATCAAATGATTCAGTTTTTAAAATCGGTGTTGACAGTGTCCTTCATGGGTCACTTCTGTTGCAACCTCTCAGAAAATTAGGATGTGAAATATTACAGTTTTTTTAAAATCGTTTAATCATTCGATCGTTAAAAAATTATTATTGCATAATCAGTAATCACTAGATAACACAGTCTCCCTCATTCTCTGGGCACTGCTTCTGGTACCAATCTCCTGTATGTGTCAATCACACACCAGCCAAACCCACAATGGATGACACCATCATTATTTATGTAACAAAATAAGTAAAGAATTGCATAGTCCTGCATACTTAACTTTCATAAGATGGAGCCAAACTCCAGCGATGGTCAAGGAAGTATTACTAAGATAATTAAATAATGCCACACGATTAACTCCCAGGGTGGATGGCCAGACTCCAGTCATGAAGTACAACATCTTCATCGATTTAAATGATTAATATATAAGGAAAAATAATTGAACAATGACATGGTGGTGCATACTTAAATCCCACATGGAGAAGTCAGACTCTTCTCCACCATGCCTGCCTTGGTGAAGTCTTTGTACTTCTCGGAGGGCACCATGGAATCTTCTGGACTCAATCATCCAGCATCCCTAGTACTCTGGGTGATGCAGAGATCATCAAGAATCTGCTCTATCCATGTCCATGACGTTCCTAACCTTGTCCCGGACAGATTTTTGCACACTAATTGTAATCAATGATGTCATTGTCTGCCGTTTAAATGATTTAAATAATTAAATAAGTCAGTAATAGCTAACTCACAATAAAGAGGTGATGTAGCAGTTAAGTGGCAGGGGAGAATGGCCAGACTCCAGTCATGAAGGATGTCATCATTGTCAATTGAAACAATTAATCATAAAATGTGATGATATGGCATATTAACTCCACAAGATGGAATTTTACATGACTCTTCACGGAATAGAGGATTACTGGTTTACATGACTATACAAATATGTACATTATCTTGGGTCTTAACACAAACGGTCAATTCAAATACTTTAATTATGTAATTAGATGATCTGTCACACTTGACCCCACAAGGTGGCACCAAATTCCAGGTGTCACGGATGATATTATCATTGCTTTATATAACTAAATAATCAAATAATGAGCTGATGTGACACCATCCACTTCCCTAAGGTGGCTCCAAACCAGACTTGTGAACAATGATGTCATCATTAATTTAAATATTTTAATTACATAATTAATATTTAGATGGTCTAAAGTACTTGATTCCCACATTGTGGAACAATAATCCACTGATCACGGATAATCTAATGTCCTATTTTAATAATTAAATAATAACATAATCAGAGGATGAAATGGTCTGCCATACTCGACACAAGTTTTCTCCAACTTGACTCCCACAAGTTTGTGTGAAACTCCCCAGTTCATGGCTTATTTACTCACAGAATTGAGTAGTAAAATGTGTATATGCTGAAATGTCATTGTGTATGCAGGGTTTTAGAACATATCACACGTTTCATGTTGGACAGCTGACTCAAAAGAGATGAACTGCATTCCAATAATCCCTATGTCTACCCTAACACATGGATTATCACCAACCTGATGGAAGTTACCAAAGGAACACTCAACTTTTGATGAGTAATTGTGAGTCTTATTATCTTTTAATCCATAGTTTTACTTCTTAGAAGAGAGAGCATCCATAAACAGAAGTCTTTGAACCGTTCATCCACAGACTGTATTGTCTGACATTAGGTAATGTTGAATTGGGTAACCAGTAATAGCTCTAGGCCAACTTCCAGAGATTTGGTTATGACTTGGTTAGGGGAATCAAATGCTGCCATTAAAAGGTTTAGGAGATAGTTATCTTGGGAGATTGTGATGTCCTATGATAACACTTTCTCGAAGCTGCTCTCTGGTCCTTGGCCCATGATATCAGGATACAGAATGCAAGCAGCGTTGCCCAGCAACATTTATGATCCAATACTCTGTCACAATCTAGTGCACCTCCCACATGATAAAATTAGCATACCCACCCATCGACTAACCTTGCAGCCTCACTGATTTTCTCACAAAAACAAAAGAGGGATCTTTTTTTTTTTTTTTTTTTTTTTTGAGTTGTACATACTTACCAGTATCTTAAGCTAGAACATCCCTATAATGATATAAGCATGAAAACGAAAGCATCATTATGCCATTCAAGCACAATGATGAGTATTTCAACCTATTTTCCATGCTTCAATTTTCTCATTTCCAGAATGCAAACAATATCATTAATCGCCTGTACCAGAATCCTTTCGTAAGTGTTGAAAATAAATTAAATTTCTCTTCCTTTAGAGCATCTTGTTCTCATTGTTTCTCAGAGTTGTTTTATTTGCACTTGGCTGATGATTAAGGATGTTGAGTACTGTATTATGGTCCTTTAAATCACTTTAGATTCCTCAATTGATAATTCTCTATTGAGTCCTTAATCCAATTTCTAATATGGTTATTTAGAGTTATTTGGAGTTGGAGGTGTGTCATGTTATCAGCCCAACAGAGTTCATTAGATAAGATTCTCTGATCATGAGATTATTAAATTATTCAGTTTTTAAAATCGGTGTTGACTGTGTCCTTCATAGGTCAGCTCTATCGCAACCTCTCAGAAACTGATGATGCGAAATAATACAATTTTTTTTCAATCGATTAATCATTCGATCTTTGAAAATCTATTATTACATAATCAGTAATCACTGCATAACCCAGTGTTCCTCATTCTCTGGGTACTGCTTCTGGTACACGTCTCCTGCTGTGTCAATCACACAGGGGCCAAACCCATAATGGCACACGATTAATTCCCAGGGAGGAATAACCAGACTTCTGTCATGAACGACAACATCTTCATCGATTTACATAAATAGTATATAATGAAATATAATTGAATAATAATATGGTGCTGCATAATTAAATCCGACATGGAGAAGTCAACCCTTCTCTTCATGGAATAATGATGTATTTAAAAACTTAAATTGAGAAGATCCTTGACCCCCAAATCTGGGCCCCTGCCAAAGAACGAGGTCTCAGCTGAAGAGCTCCAGTTTCCAGTGAGATACCACTACCCTGCAAAACCTTCTCAAGTTCCAGCCCAGCCCTCATCCTCTTCTGCCGGCTATTGGCCAGAGAGAAACCTCCTAGAGAGCTTGGACCACACAGAGCTACAGACATTTTTGATCCACATAAGCCCATCTGGGAAGGACCATAGAGAGAGGGAAGAGACACCACCAACACCTACTGGAAGAAACTATGGGAAGAAGGCAATACAAGAGAACACCTAACAACAGAAAGACAAACATGACACCACCAGAATCTAGGGAATCTATACCAACTAGAATGGAACACAACAACAAAGCAGAGGAAGCAGAAGGGTACGACTTAAAAATCACCATCATAAAAATGATAGAGGCACTCAAAGAAGATATGAGAAAATCCCTTAAAGAATTGAGAAAAAAACAAACAAAAAAGTGGAAGAAATGAACAAATTCCTTAAGGAAAGTACAGAAAGCCAAGAAAAAACAATTAACCAGGTGAAGGAAACGGTTCAAGATTTGAAAACCGAAATTGAGAAAATAAAGGCAACACAAATGGAAGGAAAGCTGGAAATTGAAAAGCTGGGCAAAAAATCGGAAACCACGGACACAAGCATAACCAATAGAATTGAAGAGATGGAAGAGAGAATCTCAGGCGCAGAAGATAAACTAGAGGAAATAGATTCATCGAACAAAGAAAACCATAAATCCAACAAATCCTTAACACACAACATCCAGGAAATGTGGGACACCATGAAAAGGCCAAACCTAAGAATAATAGGCATAGAGGAAGGTGAGGAAGCCCAGCTCAAAGGTGCTGAAAACATATTCAACAAAATCGTCGAGGGAAACTTTCCAAATCTGAAGAAGGACATGCCCATGAAAGTACAAGAAGCATACCGAACCCCAAATAGGCTGGACCAAAGAAAAAAGACCCCTCGACATATAATAATCAAAACACTTTGCATACAGAATAAAGAAAGAATATTAAGAGCAGCGAAGGATAAAGGACAGGTAACATATAAAGGCAGACCTATCAAAATTACACCTGACTTCTCCATGGAAACCCTCAAGGCCAGAAGGTCCTGGATAGATGTTCTAAAAGTATTAAGAGAACATGGATGCCAGCCTAGGCTACTATATCCAGCAAAACTCTCAGTCAATATAGATGGAGAGAACAAGATATTCAATGACAAAACCAGATTTTCCCAATATGTATCTACAAATCCAGCCCTACAGAAAGTATTGGAAGGAAAATTCCAACCCAAGGAAGGTAACTACGCCCACAAAAATGTAGGCAACAGATAATCCAACTACACCAGAAACCTAGGGTGAAGCAGAACAAATATATTCACAATACCACTGCCAACAACAAACCTAAACCAAACAAGCATCAACAATCAATGGACCTTACTCACCCTCAACATTAATGGTCTTAACTCACCTATAAAAAGACACAGGCTAGATACGAAGACAGAGTCCATCCTTCTGCTGCATACAAGAAACACATTTTAGCTCCAAAGATAGACATTACCACATGGTAAAGGGTTGGGAAAAGATTTTCCAATCAAATGGAAATAAGAAGCAAGCAGGCGTAGCTATCCTAATATCTAACAAGTTAGACTTCATACCAAAACTAGTCAAAAGAGATGAAGACGGTCACGTCATATTCATCTCAGGAGAAATCCATCAACACAAAGTCTCAATTCTGAACATCTATGCCCCTAATACAAAGTCACCAACATTCGTAAAAGAAACACTACTAAAACTCAAAGCTCATGTAAAACCTCACACACTTATAGTGGGAGACTTCAATACACCACTCTCAACACTAGACAGGACCACATATCAGAAACTCAACAAAGAAACAAAAGAATTAACACAAGTTATGTCTCATCTGGGGCTAACAGACATCTATAGAACTTTCCATCCAAAGACAAAAGAATATACCTTCTTCTCTGCTCCACATGAAACCTTCTCTAAAATCGACCACATACTAGGAGACATAACAAACCTCAACAGATACAAGAGAATAGGAATAGCCCCCTGTATCTTATCGGACCACCATGCTTTAAAATTGGAATTCAACAACAACACAAATAGCAGAAAACCTGCAAACTCATGGAAACTGAACAATGTGCAATTGCACCACTCCTGGTTCAAAGAAGAAATAAAGAAAGAAATTACAGACTTTCTAATATTCAACGAGAATGAGGATACAACATACCCGAAATTATGGGACACCTTGAAAGCAGTGCTACGAGGGAAGTTCATTGCACTAAGTGCCCATATGAAGAAAACAGAGGATAGTCACAGAAATGAATTAACAGCCCAAATGAAAACCTTAGAACAGAGAGAAGCGAATTCACCACGCAGGAGCAGACGCCAGGAAATAATCAACTTGAGGGCTGAAATCAACAAAATAGAAACCAGGAAAACAATACAAAAAAAATCAATGCAACAAAGAGTTGGTTTTTTGAGAAAATCAACAAGATAGATAAACCTTTATCCAAATTAACGAAAAAGCAGAGACAGAACATGCAAATTAACAAAATCAGAAACGAAATGGGGAACATAACAACAGACACAGAGGAAATCCAGTCAATTTTCAGGTCATACTTCGAAAATCTGTATTCCACAAAAATTGAAAATTCAAAGGAAATGGACAAGTTTCTGGATAACTATCACTTACCAAAATTAAATCAAGAACAGACAAACAACTTAAATAGACCTATAACCCGAAATGAAATAGAAGCAGTCATCGAAAGCCTTCCAACGAAAAAAAAATCCAGGGCCAGATGGATTCAGTGCAGAATTCGACCAGACATTCAAGGAAGAACTAATACCACTACTCCTCAAACTGTTCCACAAGATAGAAACAGAAGGTTTATTGCCAAACTCTTTTTATGAGGCCACAATAACTTTGGTACCCAAACCTCACAAAGACACAACTAAGAAAGAAAACTACAGACCAATATCCCTGATGAACATCGATGCAAAAATACTCAATAAAATAATGGCAAACCGAATTCAAGAATACATCAGAGAAATCATCCACCATGATCAAGTAGGCTTCATACCTGGATTGCAGGGATGGTTTAACATACGAAAATCTATCAACGTGATCCACCATATAAACAAACTGAAAAAGAAAAACCATATGATTATCTCCCTAGATGCAGAAAAAGCCTTCGATAAAATTCAACACCCTTTCATGATAAAGGTATTAGAGAGGTCAGGGATAACAGGAACATACCTAAACATAATAAGAGCAATATACAGCAAACCAACTGCCAACATCAAAGTGAATGGAGAGAAACTTAAGCCAATTCCTCTAAAATCAGGAACAAGACAAGGCTGTCCTCTCTCTCCATATCTCTTCAATATCGTACTAGAAGTTCTAGCTAATGCTATAAGACAACAAAAGGAGATCAAGGGCATCCAAATTGGAAAGGAAGAAGTCAAACTGTCTCTATTTGCAGATGATATGATAGTTTACATAAGCGACCCAATAAACTCTACCAGGGAACTCCTACAGCTGATAAACACCTTCAGCAAACTAGCAGGATACAAGATAAACTCAAAAAAATCGGTAGCCCTATTTTTTTCAGACGACAAAGAGGCAGAGAAAGAAATCAGAGAGACATCACCCTTTACAATAGCCACAAGCAACATAAAGTATCTTGGTGTAATGCTTACCAAACAAGTAAAAGATCCATATAATAAGAACTTTGTGACTCTAAAGAAATAAAGTAAAGAAGATACCAGAAAATGGAAAGATCTCCCATGCTCTTGGTTAGGTAGGATAAACATAGTAAAAATGGCAATCTTACCAAAAGCAATCTACAGATTCAATGCAATCCCCATTAAAATCCCACCACAATTCTTCACCGACCTTGAAAGGATAATAATCAACTTTATATGGAAAAACAAAAGACCCAGGATAGCCAAAACAACCCTATACAATAAAAGAACTTCAGGAGGCATCACCATTCCTGACTTTAAGCTCTACTACAGAGCTATAGTTCTGAAAACAGCCTGGTATTGGCATAAAAATAGACAGGTAGACCAATGGAATCAAATTGAAAATTCTGATATTAATCCACGCACCTATGAACACCTGATTTTCGACAAAACAGCTAAAATTATACAATGGGGCAAAGACAGCATCTTCAACAAATGGTGCTGGCACAAGTGGATGAGGGTGTGTAGAAGACTGCAGATAGACCCATGTCTGTCGCCATGCACAAAACTCAAGTCCAAATGGATCAAAGACCGCAACATAAATCCAGCCACATTGAACCTCTTAGAAGAGAAAGTAGGAGGTACCCTTGAACAAATTGGTATAGGAGACCGATTGTTGAACATAACTCCAGGGGCACAGACACTGAAAGAAACAATTAATAAATGGGACCTCTTCAAACTTAGAAGCTTCTGTAAGGCAAAGGACACAGTTGATAAGACCAAACGGCAGCCCACTGACTGGGAAAAGATTTTCACTAATCCTATATCCGACAAAGGGCTGATCTCCAAAATATACAAAGAACTCAAGAAACTAGTCAACAAAACACCAAATAACCCTATTAAAAAATGGGGTACAGAACTGAAGAAAGAATTCTCAGTAGAGGAAATCAAAAAGGCTGAAAGACACTTAAGAAAATGCTCCACATCCTTAGCTATCAGGGAAATGCAAATCAAAACAACTTTGAGATACCATCTTACCCTACCAGAATGGCTAAAATTAGAAACACCAATGATGACTCATGTTGAAGAGGATGTGGAGAAAGAGGAACACTCCGCCACTGCTGGTGGGAGTGCAAACACATACAACCATTTTGGAGATCAGTATGGCGGTTCCTCAGGAAAATGGGAATTAGTTTACCACAGGACCCAGCAATCCCCCTCTTAGGCATATACCCAAAGGATTCATATCCATGAAACAAAGACATCTGTTCAACTATATTCATAGCAGCACTATTTGTAATAGCAAGAACCTGGAAGCAACCTCGATGCCCTTCAATTGAAGAATGGTTAATGATGATGTGGCACATCTACACAATGGAATACTACTTTGCAGAAAAAAATAATGGTATCTTTAAATTCGCAGGCAAGTGGATGGTACTTGAAGAAACCATCCTGATTGAGGTAACCCAGTCATAAAAAGAGAAACACAGTATGTACTCACTCATATATGGATTTTAGAACTAGATAAAATGATCACCAGCCTATAATTCACATCACCAGAGGAACTAGGATACAAGTTGTATTCTAAGAGATTCATATAAAGTCCCTCACAGAACTGGGAAGGGACAAGTCCCCCAGACCTCAGGTATAGTGGGGGAGGACAGCTAATGGAGAGAGAAGTAGGAGAAAATGAGAGGGAGGAGAGGAAGGCATGTGCGACCAGGAGGATTGAGCCTGGTTAGGAATGGAAAATAGGAAAGAGAGAGAGAGACAGAGACAGAGAGAGAGAGCATAAAAGAGGGAGCCAATATTAGTTTGAAGATAAAGTTGAACACAAAGAAAGGTCGTGGGATCTACAAGACTGCTCCCAACTAACAATCTCAGCTTCCATGGAAAGGCTATCATAAATGCCCTTCCCGGAGAGTGAGATCAACAACTAACTTCTCCATGGAGTCCTCAACTAATGCCTGTTGAAAACAGGAGCAAACACCCATACATAAACACTGAGTCAAACTAGAACCCAGAAGCAGATGGAGAGGACAAGACCATGCGGTAGAAGTACATAGAGACAGCTTACCTGAACAAGGAGGAGCTAAGGGCCACTAGACTGATAGCTGGGAAGCCAACAGGGGTCTGACTCGGACCCCCCTGAATATGGGTCTCAGCCAGAAGGTCTGAGCAGCCTAAGAGACCTCAGACAGTGGAGCCAGGATGTATCCCTGGTGCACAAAAGGACTTTGCAAACATATCCCCCATGGAAGGATAACTGCCTTATTCTAGAGATAGGAGAGAAGCCCTAGTCCCTACTTCATAGGACCTGTCAGATCTACATGACCCCAACTGGATGGCATTCCCCTACATATTGTATTGTGGTGGGGGGTTGGGAGGGGAGGGTGTTTAGAGTGCATGGGAGAGGGTAGAGAGGGCAAAAGGGAGGGAAGGAGGGAGGGAGGGCTTGGGGGGAGGGAGGGAGGGAGGGAGAGGGAACTGGGATTGACATGTAAAATAATTAAAAAAAAAAAAAAAAAAAAAAAAAAACGCTTTGACTCCAAAATTTAAGTTGAAGAACAAGTTACTGGGGAAAAGTATTTCTATTTTTGTTTCCACAGAAAATGAAAAGATGTGGATTCCTTCCAGACTAATGTGGTTTGATCACACCAGACCGCCTGAAACAGAGTACAAGCTGATCCTACATTCCAAACAGCTGGACAAAACAGCCCTACAGACTACAGCTAGGATATCTGAATCTTCTTCGAATCCCCCAAGACAGCGCCCCTTACCAGCAGGAAGTAGTTTGGAAAGAACGACGCCCAAATTCCCAAATATTGTGTATAAATGTTTGTTTTCATTTAATTGGACTTTGTTATATAAAATTAAAAAAAAAATACTCTATATGCATAAAAAAAAGGTAGATCTCATCATCTATTTCCTTATGAGGCTTCTGTGGCAGTCCTGGAATTTATACTGCCATTCTGACATTCCTCAACCCATATATGGGTATGCTTTCCAACTTGTCATGAGTTCATAGAGCTCGGATAACTCCTATTGCCCTTTATACATTACCTTTCCTGCTACAGGATGCCTGTGTCTTGATGATGATTGTCTCCTATCTAAATAACAATAGATTTGGCCTAGACAGCTTTACATGCACCCTGAAGGAAGGAAGGAAGTGCAGCTATGGGGAGCAGGAAGGCAGATAGTATGTGCAGTTATGAAGTGCCTTTGACATTAGGACAAGTAATTTCTGTTTTCCATTCATATTAATACTAATAGAAGTCCCCTTCCATTGACCCACCTTTGTTTGACTACTTAATTTAAATATCCTCTGGGGATTGACCTGGCCCATAGTGTTGCTCAAGGGGCCTCCTGATTTTAAGCAATTTCTTGGATAAATATTCAGTGATGGTTTCATATGCTTTTTCTATACTGTGGAAGCTACGGCCTCTGACCATGGAGTTAAATAACTTCCCCAAATGTATAGGCTTTTTAAATCTAGAGACAGAATATATTTATTTCCCCTTGATTTCTCATTACAAGTATGTCCCAATTAACACTCTTTAATTTCTGCAATCTAATGAAATGTATCTACTATACCAGTGTAAAACTGAGTATGATAGCTTCAATGGGAACTTCAACATCTGACAATGACTGTTCCAAAACATAGATGGGAGACAACAAGAGGGAACCAAAGTACAAAAAGTTCTAGAAGTAACTTAGGGATGTAGAGACTGAGAGAAATAATTTTCCTAATGCTTAGGACTATTTGTTATTGATGCAATTCTTTTTGTCTAGAAAAAATTAAACTTCAGTAAAAAGATTCAAACATGCTACTATAGCTTTGTATATTTTTATACTTGCACTTTTATTATCTCTTTTATTAGTAATTTTGTTATAAAACCTAATATTTATGTGTTTTTGTGAATATGGAATCTGCATATTCAATTCATTCCCCATAAAATCCCAGCACAATTCTTCACTGACCTTGAAAGGATAATACTCAACATTATGTGAAAAAAACAAAAGACCCAGGATAGCCAAAACAACCCTGTGCAATAAAGGTTCTTCAGGAGGCATCACCATCTTCAACTTCATGCTCTACTCTAGAGCTATAGTGCTGTTAACCACTTGGTATTGGCACAAAAATAGACAGGTATACCAATTTAATCAAATAAAATATCCTGATATTAACCCTAACACCTACAAACACCTGATTTTTGACAAAACACTGAAAGTATAAAAGGGAGGGAGGAAAGCATCTTCAACAAATGTTGCTAGCACAACTGGATGATGGTGTGTATAAGCGTGCAGATAGACCCATGTCTATAGCCATGCACAATACTCAAGTCCAAATGGATCAAAGGGCTCAACATAATTCCAACCAGATGGAACTTCTTAGAATAGAAAGGGGGGTACCATTGAACAACTGGTAGAGGAGACCACTTTCTGAACATAACTCCAAGAATGCATACAATGAGATCGACAATTAATAAGTGGGACTTCTTCAAACTGAATAGGTTCTGTAAGGCAAAGGACACAGTGGACAAGACCAAATGGCAGCCCACAGACTGCAAATTGATCTTCACAACCCTACACCTGACAGAGGGCTGATGTCCAAAATATACAAAGAATTCAAGAAAATCATCACCAAAATACCATGCATGGCCAAAGAATGTTAGACATGAGCAGTAGACTCCAAGATCCTCCAATAACACCTGCCCCCTTTTCTCATCCCCACACAAAGACACATCTCCCTTTGGGTTTAAATGAGAGCATGAAATGAATGGGGCATCCCCTGACCCTGCACAGAATTCTTGTTCCTCCATGGACACCTTGACCTCTCCATTTTATTAAATTCAAAGGAATCCAGCCCTCCAACTCCAGGAGAGGTTTTCCCCTTGTATTGTGGTTTCTAGTAGATTTTCTCCCTTCTGTGTACCAGCCAGATAATCTCTGGTGTCCGAAAAAGCCAACCACTCTGGAGGTGCCACCTGTCTCCAATTCTTTTCCAACAATACTCTCTGGAACACACTCCAAGCCACCACTCTGAAGCACTTTATCCAAGTCCTCATTGATCTCAGAGCAAGCTGCTCAGTTCAATGATGGGTTTCAGCTGTGGTCTCCTTTACTATTAGCAGCAAGAGACACAGCTGACTGTCTCTCAGGTACTAGAGTGTGTGCACCTGGTTCCACCATAGCAACCACTGCTGTCATTTTCGGGACTAAAGTTTATACCTATTTTGCAGCACTTTAGAATTTGACTTGAGATTTATACCTGGGGAAGTGCAGTAGTTCCTTTTCGTATTAGAGATGCTACAGCTTACTAGTCTGTAATTAACTGAGTATTCATCACTGAATTTAAGCACTGGAGGCTCGGCTATAAAGTGGATTCATGAAGGTGGAATACATATGGTGTAACATTTTTCTCTTATTTTTCTGCATTTGTCTCAAAGTAATTGTGAGTAATTGGAGGATTAACACTTCCATTCTTTGCCTGACTGACAACAAAGTACTTACCTAAGTTTTTAAATTTTGTTTTCATTTCTGATGCCATGGCTGGTGTGGAACTCCTGGGTATATGGCTATAAGGTAGCCTACTTTACTGTCTCACATTCTGGGATACCTAGGATTTCTATATCATGGTTACAGGTACCTCACTACTCATCTTTAAAGTGAACATGGAGAAAGAATGATACTTGATATCTACCTGTTAGGGTTAGGGATTGATATTTCTTTTTAGAGGTGTCCTATGTATGTGAGTGTGTATGTATCCTACGTCTGCTTTTGTTGCTGTTCAATGTTGCCCTTGTGAGGTTTTTAATTTTTCAGTTCACAAAATACTCCCAATATTAAAATGTTTTTAAAATAATGAGGATATTGTTTCAATACTTTGTTGACTAAGAATAGATATGAAAGATGGTAAGGATTTGATTTGATCTGTTTTTTTTTTTTTTTTTTTTTTTTTTTCTTGGTGAAGTTTTTGTGTCAGTCTTTGGGTGTCTTCCTTCCTTATACAAGGTTTCATACAGTCCACATTCATCTTTAGCTCTCTATGTACCATAAAGGACTCTGCAGTCCTGATTCTCCGGCCTCTACTTCCTAAGTGCTGGAAGACAACAGTATGCAACTTTGGCTCTCAGAATATGTGTGTGTGTGTGTGTGTGTGTGTGTGTGTGTGTGTGTGTGTGTGTGTGATTTTTTTTTTGAGAAAGAGGCTTACTATGTTCCCTAGACTGAACTCAAACTCTGGCTGCCTCCTTCCCTTAGCCTCCTTAGTTTTGGAATTACAGGTAGTTCAAGGTTGAGGCACTAGACCACTGATGGCCTTGTTTTTAAAAAAGGTGTCACACAGGAAGTGTGAAAGTGACCACCATTGTAGCTTAAGATACTTAATCATTGTTCTCTGTAGTTATACAGAAGTTACATAATTTAGGGATTTTTTTTTTTTTTTTTTGAATCTACAGGAAAGAAAATACAGGGCAGTGGTGGTTCTGAAAGAGTCACACAGTGTGGAATAAGATGGTTTCTCAAAGTTGTTTTGATTTGCATTTCCCTGATAGCTAAAGATTTAGAGCACTTTCTTAATTGTGTTTCAGCCTTTTTGATTTCATCTATTGAGAGTTCTTTAGTTGATTCTGTACCCCATTTTTACTAGTGTTATTTGGTGTTTTGTTGACTAGTTTCTTGAGTTCTTTGTATATTTTGGAGATCAGCCCTTTGTCGGATATAGGATTGGTGAAAATCTTTTCCCAGTCTGTGGGCAGCCTTCTGGTCTTCTCCAAAGTGTCCTTTGCCTTACAGAAGCTTCTAAGTTTGAAGAGGTCCCATTTATTAATCGTTGCTGTCAGTGTCTGTGCCCCTGGAGTTATGTTCAGGAAGTGGTCTCCTATACCAATTTGTTCAAGGGTAACCCCTACTTTCTCTTCTAAGAGGTTCAATGTGGTTAGTTTGCTGTTGAGGTCTGTGATCCATTTGGATTTGAGTTTTGTGCATGGTGACGGACATGGGTCTATCTGCAGTCTTCTACAAACCATCATCCAATTGTGCCAGCACAATTTGTTGAAGATGCTGTACTTGACCCATTGTATTCATTTAGCAGCTTTGTCAAAAATCAGGTGTTCATAGGTGTGTGGGTTAATATCAGGAATTTCAATTTGATTCCATTGGTCTAAATGTCTATTTTTGTTCCAATACCAGGCATGTTTCAGAACTATAGCTCTGTAGTAGAGCTTAAAGTAAGGGATGGTGATGCCTCCTGAAGTTTTTTTATTGCACAGGGTTGTTTTGGCTATCCTGGGTCTTTTGTTTTTCCATATAAAGTTGAATATGATCCTTTCAAGGTCAGTGAAGAATTGTGGTCAGATTTTAATGGTGTACTGAGATTATCTGTTGCCTAAAATCTTCATGGGCATAGTTAATTTCCTTTGGTTGGAGTTTTCCTTCCAATACTTTCTGTAGGGCTAGATTTGTAGATACATATTTTGAAAATCTGGTTTTGTCATTAAATAACTTGTTTTCTCCATCTCTAGTGACTGAGAGTTTTTTCTAGGTATAGTATCCTGGGCTCGCTTCCGTGGTCTCTTAATACTTGTAGAACATCTGTCCAGGACCTTCTGGCATTGATGGTTTCCATGGAGAACTCCGGTGTAATTTTGATAGGTCTACCTTTATAAGTTATCTGTCTTTTTCCTTCATTGCTCTTAATATTCTTTCACTATTCTGTATGCTAGGTGTTTGATTATTATATTTCGAGGGTGTAGAGCGCTACGAAGTGCCTTGCCTTAAGATGGTGCAGGCTTCCACCTTCCAGATGGTGAGTGCTCTCTACGGTTAAAAAAAAAAAGGTCCTTATTTGGCCAAGGTTGTTGAGCTTGCTTGCTTCCCTATAAGAGCAGCCTATCTGCAGGGTCCCTGTGGCTCAATGGGGTTTGTCAGCGCAAGGGGATTTAAGCCAGTGCAGGCATTTCCCTGGAGTCAGAAGAAGAAGCATGTTCAAGGATCCTGAATAAACTACTTGAAGAAGATCTTGCCTGAGTTGCATCTTCCTTGCAGGCTGAGGTTGGGAGCAACAGCTGGTGGCCCTTACCGGGATGGAGATCAGAACTTCTTGCAGTCAGGGCAGTACTGGAAAGTTTCAAGGTAAGGTGGGACAATAAAGCCTGTAGAAATAAGCAGCAATAAGATTCCCTAGGAAGAGTGGGATAATAAGGACCGAATGGATAATTGGCAATAAAGTTTCATGCATTGAGCAAGAGGATCTAGCGAACCGAAAGTAAAAATTTTTTGAAAATGGGGACATCTCAGTCTCATCCAATTTTTCTGGCTCTTCAGGAGCTACTTTTGTCAAAGAAACTTAAAGAAAAGCACATTAGAGTGGTTTCTGGGCGAATGCAATGCCATTGCACCTTGGTTTCGCAGTTTCGGGAGATCTTACCTTAGTGTGCTGGGACAAGTTTGGCAGGGATCTTGACTTCCCTTGGGAACAAGGGATGCTAAAGCCTGGAGTCAGACCCATTTGGATGTTAATGCATAGCTGCACTGAGAACCAGAAATGCTGTAGAGAGGCAGTGGAAAAGGGGCAAGCTGTGATAGAAATGCTACAAGAAGAAAGATCAGAAGAGGTTAAGAGCACAGGGGGGATTCTGATATGGATGAATCAGACTCTGAGGAGGAATTGCAGGTCCTTGTAGAAAAGGTTCAGAAACAATCCCTTAGAGAACGGAGAGGGGAAGGGAAGGAGAAATGGTGATGCAAGGAGGAGGAGGATCCCCCTGGAATAAAGCATTGGTGGCTCCCCTTATCAGATGGAGGAAGGGTGGCGCCGAAGGACAGGGCATTCCTTTTGCCCTGAGGTGTGGAGAGCAGTGCAAACTGACCTTGGTCTAGCTTTTCCGGTTTGCCAGGATGCCCAAGGCAATAGATATGAGGAGCTTTTAGACTTCAAGGTCATCAAGGCTTTGGCTGAATCTATGAGAACATATGGGTTTTCAGCTTCTTTTACAGTAGCCCAATTTGAAGAACTGAATAGACACTGCATGACTCCTAGAGTTAAGATGGAAATTTCATGCCTTGAAATGCATCTATTATATGGATGATATATTGTTGGCGGCCAAGGATGAACAAATTTTAGATCAGGCTTATGAAGATTTGGTTAAATCATTGGAAAAGGTTATTTATAGCCCCTGAAAAGGTTCAAAAGGATAAGATTGTTAATTATTTAGGAGCCAAAGTGTATGAAAGACAAATTGTTCCTCAAAAGATTGAGTTGAGAAAGGATAATTTGAAAATGTTAAATGACTTTCAGAAGTTATTAGGAGATGTTAATTGGACTAGGAGTTATTTAAAGTTGCCAAATTATGAATTAAAGCCATTATATAATATATTAGTAGGGGATCCAGCTCTTGATTCTCCTAGGCAATTGACTGTTGAAGTGAGAGAAGTCTTATGTAAAGGTGAGGAAAGACTACAAAATGCTTTTCTATCTAGATGGAAGGAAGGTCAAGCTATCACATTTTGCACTCTCCCTACTTAAAATCAGACTACAGGGTTGTTATGTCAGGATGGATCACTTCTTTGGATTCATCCCAAAATCTCCCCCAGTGAAAGCAATAGAACGTTATCCCACAGCAGTCGCTAGTTTGCCTCATAGTGGAATTCAACAAAGCATTCAATTTTTTGGACTGCCCCCAGCGCTACTTGTGGTGCTTTACTACTGTCACCAGGTTAAGATCTTGTGTGGCACTATCGATAATTGGGCCATATTGCAATGTGGGTTTGAAGGAACGATAGATAATCATTATCACAAACATGATTTAATATCATTTTTAAAGGAACATCCTGTGATTTTTCCAAAAGTAACTTCCTCAGTCTCACATAGTGGAGTGCCAAACAAATGTTTTTACTGATGGTTCAAAAACTGGTTGTGGGACATATATGATTGCAAATAATCCTCCTGTGTTGTGTCAATTTCAGGTAGGATCCCCTCAAATTGTAGAATTGAAAATTGTAGTCGAAGTATTCAAAATTTGCCAATTTGCATTTAACTTGATCTCAGATTCAGCATATGTGGTGAATGCAGTAAAAATTTTGGAATTAGCAGGCCCTACTAAAATTAGTAGTGTTGTTTGTTCACTCTTACAAGAGTTACAAAGATCAATTAGGTTGAGAAAGAAATGCTTTCATATTCATCATATTAGAGCTCATACGGGTTTGCCTGCCTGGGCCCTTAAGTGAAGGAAATTACATTGTTGATCAATGGACAATGGTGGAATGTATTTTTTACAGCTCATCTTTAGATCAGGCTAGGCAATTCCATCAGCAATTTCATGTAAATGCAAGGACTCTTCAACAGAAATTCCATTCGTCAAGAGCAGACGCCCGGAACAGGTTGTTTTGAACTGTCCACGGTGTATAATATACTGAAAGACCCCCCACTATGCTTATTGCCTATTTAAATTGCTCTTGCTAATTTGACAAGGTCAAGTTATGAGAAAAGTACAGGAGCGAACCAGGTGCTGCTCTCATCCAGCGGCAACCAGATAGCTGTGGTCTGCAGCTTGGACCAAAACAAGGTCAGCAGAACAGTGTCCAGTATGCTGAGATAGTCATAACTGAATTCTTTGTATTCTTTGTGCCCAACCAGAATAACCTACTGTCCTTGGTTAACTACAACTGCTACATTTAGATGAAACAATGAAGTCCCTGTAACCATGCTTCTGCTTCTGTAAGCCTGCTTCTTGCCACCCCAAACCTATATAAACTGCCTGAGTTTTAACCTCGGCACGCTCAGTCCCCCGAAAGACTGAAGTGTCCACAGGTACCTGTGTAAACAATAAATAACCTCCTGCACTTGCAGGAGTGGTCTGGTCTCCTCTCTTGGGGGGCAAGGGCTTTCCCCCCTGACAGGCTCCCAACTCTTGGGGTCTCATGGTGGTCTTTCATTGGAGGTTCCACCCAGATTGGAGACCCTTCCCCCTAGAGACTGACACTGACACCCACCGGGAGGTAAACTGGCCAGCGCTTAATTTCTGTTCTTTGTGGTCTTGTTCATATGTCTTTTACTTGTTGCTTGTTGCACAGCGATCCGTAATCGGCTACTCGTGTCTGGAGGCGGCTTAAGAAGGAGCTGATGAGCTCGGGCTTCTACCTGCCACCCTGGGAGACAGTCCAGGGATCTGGGGCGCCCGATTTTTCAGGGCCCACAACAAGTCCTAGAGATTCCTGGTTTTGGAGGGGCCAGGGGGCTTAAGACCCTCTGTGACTCCAACTCAGTAACTGGTTTCAGTTTTACGCCAAAAAACGCGCAGTGTGTCTTTGTGCCGGCTGTCTATGTGTTTTTTCTGTTCTGTTTATCTGTCTGATTCTTTATTTCGAAGAAAATATGGAACAATCTTTAACCACCTCAGGTTGTATGGCTTAGCACTGCTCTCCAAGTTGGCTCTGGATGCAAGCAACTCTGAGAAGGGCAATTATGGTTGCATGTGGGTTGGTGTCTGAGGCCCCACCTCCAGGAAAAAGATACTGGACGGGTGTGCCACTGATTTGGCTGACTACCAGGATTCAGGGTCATTACAATGTCCACTAAGTTACTGGAGATCAGAACACTACCCTTGCCTGTTGCATTAATAAAACAAAAATGGGGAACTGTAGAGAGCTGCAAAGTCCCATGCCTTAAAGATGGTGCTGGCTTCTGCCTTCCACTTTCCCAATGGTGAGCGCTCTATTGTAAACAAGTCCTTATTTGGCTAACCTGTTCAGCTTGCTTGTTTCTTTATAAGAGCAGCCTATCTGAAGGGTCCATGTGGCTCACTGGGGTTGGTAATCACATGGGGATTTAAGCCTGTGTGGGTGTTTCCCTGGGGTCAGAAGAAGAAGCTGTTCAAGGATCCTGAATAAACTTCTTGAAGAAAATCTTGTCTGAGTCATGTCTTCCTTGAAGGGGTAGGTTGGACATGACACCATAGAAGCAAACTGAGAAAGAAAAACCATATGATTATCTCCCTAGATGCTGAAAAAGCCTTCGACAAAATTCAATACCCCTTCATGATAAAGGTCATGGAGAGGTCAGTGATAACAGGAACATACCTAAACATAATAAGAACAATATACAGCAAACCAACAGCCAACATCAAACTGAATGGAGAGAAACTTAAGCCTCTAAACTCATGAACAAGACAAGACTGCCCTCTCTCTCCATATCTCTTCAATATCATACTGGAAGTTCTAGCTAATGCTATAAGACAACAAAAGGAGATCAAGGGCATCCAAATTGGAAAGGAGGAAGTTAAACTGTCTCTATTTGCAGAAGATATGCTAGTTTACATAAGCAACCCAATAAAATCTACCAGGGAACTCCTACAGCTGATAAACACCTTCAGCAAACTAGCAGCATACAAGATAAACTCAAAAAAAAAAAAAAGTAGCACTAATTTTTTTGAGACAACAAAGAGACAGAGAAAGAAATCAGAGAAACATCACCCTTTACAGTAGCCGCCAAGCAACATAAAGTATCTTGCTGTAACGCTTACCAAACAAGTAAAAGACTTATATAATAAGAACTTTGTGGATGTAAAGAAAAAAAGAAGATACCAGAAGATGGAAAGATCTCCTATGCTCTTTGATAGGTATGATAAACATAGTAAAAATGGCAATCTACAGATTCAATGCAATCCCAATTAAAATCCAACCACAATTCTTGACTCACCTTAAAAGGATAATAATCAACTGTACATCCGAAAACAAAAGACCCTGGATAGCCAAAACCACCCTATACAATAAAATAACTTCAGGAGGCATCAATATCCCTGACTTTAAGCTCTACTATAGAGCTATAGTTCTGAAAACAGCCTGGTAATTGCATAAAAATAGACAGGTAGACAAATGGAATCAAATATAAAATACTTATATTAACTCATACACCTATGAACACCTGATTTTCAACAAAACAGCTAAATTATACAATGGGGCAAGGACAGCATCTTCAACAAATGGTGCTGGCACAATTGGATGGGGGTGAGTAGAAGACTGCAGATAGAACCATGTCTGTCACCATGCAGAAAATTCAAGTCCAAGTGGATCAAAGACCTCAACATCAATCCAGCCCCATAAAACCTCTTAGAAGAGAATGTTTGACGTATTCTAGAAGAAATTGGTATAGGAGACCGCTTCCTGGGGCACAGACACTGAGAGCAACAATTAATAAATGGGACCTCTTCAAACTTAGACACTTCTGTAAGGCAAAGTACACAGTCCACTTGACCAAAGGGAAGCCCACAGACTGGGAAAAGATTTTCACCAATCCTATATCTGACAAAGGAGTGATCTCCAAAATATACAAAGAACTCATGAAACCATTCAACAAAACACCAAATAACCCTATTAAAAAATGGGTACAGAACAGAAGAAAGAATTCTCAATAGAGGAAATCAAGAAAGCTGAAAGACACTTAATTAAGTGCTCCACATCCTTAGCTATATGGGAAATGTAAATCAAAATAACGTTGAGATACCATCTTACTCCTGCCAGATGGCTAAAATTAGAAATACCAATGATGACTCATGTTGCAAAGAATGTAAAGAAAGGGGAACACTCGTCAACTGCTGGTGGGAGTCCAAACTCATACAGCCATTTTGGAGATCAGTATGGCTGTTCCTCAGGAAAATGGGAATTACTTTACCACAGGACCTGGTCATCCCCCTCTTAGACATATACCCAAATGATCCACATCCAGGCAACAAAGACATCTGTTCAACTATGTTCATAGCAGCACTATTTGTAATAGGAAGAACCTGGAAGCAACCTAGATGTCCCTCAATTGAAGAATGGATAATGAAGATGTGTCACATCTACACAATGGAACACTACTCTGGAGAAAAAAAATAATGGTATCTTGAAATTTGCAGACAAGTGGATAGCACTTGAAGAAACCATCCTGAATGAGGTAACCCAATCACAAAAAAGAGTACCATAGTATGTACTCACTCATATATGGATTTTAGACCTAGATCAAAGGATCACCGGCCTGTAATTCACACCACCAGTGGTGTATTCTAAGAGATTCATATAAAGTCCGTCACAGAACCGGGAAGGGACAATTTCCCAGAGCACAGGGGAAGTGGGGGGGCAGAGAAGGGAGAGAGAAGTAAGAGAAAATGAGAGGGAAGAAAGGAAAACACATGCAACCAGGAAGATTGAGCCCAGTTAGGAATAGAAAACAGGAGACAGGGAGAGAGAGAGAGAGAGAGAGAGAGAGAGAGAGAGAGAGAGAGAACATAAAAGAGGGAGCCAATATTTTTTGAGGATAAAACTAAACACAAAGAAAGGTCTAGATAACTACAAGAGTGCAGCCAACTAACAATTTGAGCTTCCATGGATGGGCTACCATAAATGACCTTCCCGGATAGTGAGATCAACAACTAACTTATCCATGGATCCCTCAACTAACGCCTGCTGGAAACAGGAGCAAAAACACCCATACATAAACACTGAGTCAAACTACAACCCAGATGCAGATGGAGAGGACAGAAACACCAGACTGCAGAAACACATAGAGACAGCTTACCTGAACAGGGAGGAGCTAACGGACCACCAGACTGATACCTGGGAAGGAAGCATGGAACTCACTAAGGCCCCCCTGAATATGGGTCTCAGGCAGAAGGACTGAGCAGTCTAAAGGATCTCAGACAGTGGAGCCAGGATGTATCCCTGGTGTACAAAAGGACTTTGTGAACACATCCTCCATGGAGGGATACGTGCCTTAACCTAGAGACAGGAGAGAAGCCCTAGTCCCTACTTCACATGACCTGTCAGATCTACATGACCCCAACGTGATGGCATTCCCCTACACATTGAATTGGGTTGTGGGGATGAGATGGGAGGGTGGTTAGGGTGCATGTGAAAGGGCAGAGAGAGTAAATGGGAGGGAGCGAGGGAAGAAGGAAAGAAGGGAGGGAGACGGAACTGGGATCGACATGTAAAATTATAAATTCAATAATAAAAAAAATGCTTTGACTCCGATATTTAAGTTCAAGGACAAGTTACTGGGGAAAAGGATTTTTATTTTTGTTTGCACAGAAAATGAAAAGCTGTGGATTCCTTCCAGACTAATGTGGTTTGAACAAGCCAGACCACCTGAAAAAGAGTACCAGGTGATCCTAAATTCAAAACAGCTGGACCAAGCAGCCTTACAGACTTCAGCCATGATTTCTGCATCTTCTTAGAATCCCCGATGACAGCGCCCCTTACAAGCAGGAAGTAGTTTTGAAAGAACGACGTCCAAATTCCCAAATACTGTCTAAATGTTTGTTTTCATTTAAATGGACTTAGGTATATAAAATAAAAAAAAAGGGAAGATCTTGAATGCACTGAACAAACTGGACCTCTCCATGTTCTGCAACTTGCCTTCCATGTTCATGAAAAGCATGTTGGTGCTGACTATAAAGACATTTCCATACAATGCTCCCTGATTGAAATCAATCCTCAGATTCAGCCCAAAAGTAGAAGTATTCATATTTTGCACCATGATCTGCATAGCTTCTAGGAATACATGGGACCTCACAAATTTGAATGACTCAATAGGTTTTCAACCATCCTCAGGGAAGCCCCAACTCACAGACTCTCTGCCTCCAAATACCATCCTCTTAATCTTAGGATAGCATTTCCTTGCTTACCATTCTATGTCTTCCTTGCTCATCCATGCTCTTCATATTTTTTTATAGCAGTACTCACAGCACAGCAACCAATCCAGTGGAGCCTGTTGTGCTATAAAATCAAGCCTGCAGCATGGCTCCAGGAAATTTCCTGAAAAACCTTAGGTTAGCCTTTGGGCCCAGATTCCCTGATTGGCTAGTGAGGCTTGAGTGACAAGAGTAATTCCTCAATGGTTAAAGTGTTCTTAAAGACAAAGTAAAAACATGCATTTCTTTTTCTTTTATATTCTTATTTATTTATTTATTCATTTATTTTGGTTTTTCAGGACAGGGTTTGGCTGTGTAGTACTTTTTGACTTGGAACACACTTTGTGGACAAGGCTGGACAATTCAGAATCTTAATTATTATTATAATTATGATGATGATGAGGAGGAGGATTATTGTGATTACAACTATAACTATTACTAATACTCATTCCGTCATTTTGTAGTAGATTTTTTCTCATTAATTAATTTTTTTTTTTTTTTTTTACTTTATCGATTTTCCAACACATGTTTTCAATACTGGCTGATCCTGGAACTCTATCTGTAGATCATGCTGCCCAGAATATTAAAAAAATAAGGAGACTTAGGGCATAAAAGGTGTCTGTTCTATAGATTCTTGCAGAGATCAAAAGTATTGTGGGTAGTATTTACCAGGTTGCCACAGGCACATCAGAAAACCATGAAAAAATGCAGGAACCATATCACAAACAAGATGATATATTGTCCCTGACAGACACCTGGGTGATGGCTCCATTGCATTGTGAGTTTTAATCCTGAAGGTAGTGTCAAATTTTTGAGAAATGAATAATAATAAAAAGTGTTGTTTCATGGTAACTTGAATATTCAGAGAGAAAGTGGCTGGAAAGAATGCCTCTATGAGCACTATAGTGAGCCAGCTCAGCTTCCACATTGGGCAGGTGAAATCAGAGCTGAATTATTCAATGTTCTCTACTTGAGAAGGAATGGAAGAATACAGCCCTCTGTTTTTGTTGAAAGTGGATTATTGGGCTGTCTCAGAAGCTGAGGGCTTCTTAATATTTGCCTAACAATGGAAATTTGAAGAATTCTGTAGTTGTTTGGTTTATGAATCTAGATGTCTCAGCTGGTCTTCAGCATACACGAGTATTTCAAAGAAATGCTCTCTAAAGCTATTAAAGGAATAGACTCAGTAGGATCTATATGGCTTCCACTTTGTAGATCCTGTAAAATATTTCTTCAAGTATGATGGTATTTCGTGGTCCTTTAAAAAATGAAGCTCCATTTTATTCATTCACTAAACTTAAGTCATCAACCAAAGTTAGGGCAATGCCAGAGGATTTCTATTAATAGCTATAAATGGCTAATAGGAATTGCTTCCCATAATACTAAACACACTTCATAACTTCAGGCACTGCCTTCAGGCACTGTATAGCTGCACTTACTCCCTGCCTGAAGGGTGTGTGTAAAACTGACTGGGCCCAGACATATTGTTATTTAGGTGGGAGACATTCACCATCAAGACTCAGACATCCTATAGCAGGAAAGATTATGTCTTAAGTACAAGAATGTTATTTGATTTCAACTTTCCTGGTTGAAATGTGGTAATGGAAAGTTAAAAGCACTCTGGTCAAATCTTGCTGAAGGATGACACCCATCTCCTTTTTCAACTGACGTTTAAATTGTACGTCACAAGTAAGACAAACCTGAATGTGGAATGCCATATTCCTAAATTCCAGAAGCCAAAATTATAGTTTCTCCCTTGTGTGTTCCAAAACATGGCAAAAGCAAGCCTGTGATGCACACAGGAAAGCAATATTTGTTTCTCTTTTGTTTTCTTTTGGTTTGATTTGGTTTTTCAAGGCAGGGTTTCTCTGTAGGATTGGAATTTTCTTTGAAAATCAGCCTGGCCTAGAATTCACAGTGATCTGTCTGCCTCTACCTCCCAAGTGCTTGGATTAAAGTTTTGCACCACCACAGACCAGTATGGATACTGATATAAAAGCTATCTCATTCTCCTCTGAGAACATATATGCAGGTAGGCTCAGAGCACAAAGGCCATTGACCTGGTCAGCACAAGTCACATGGTCCCTCAAAATCCCAATAGCAATGACAGCTAGGCAGAGTTGCTCTTCAAGATCTGAAGCCTAGACATGCATCATGCTGTGTGGCAGTGGTTTACATCGGAGCTCCTACAAGAGAGCCTGCAATTTGGTTTCATATTAACATCTGTCCATTATCCAGATTATGGATTACTCTTGTCTGTGGATGGATACAAAGAAATGGCCAGCCAGGCATTTTGTACATCATCTAAAATTGATTACAGGCTCCACACTGCTAATTTCCACCAAGGGAAAACAGGAAATTGCTCGTGTTCCTTCTGTCTCCCACCTCTTTCTGCACAGTGTCTACAGCAAAATTAAAGTTCTTAAATAAACTCAATTCTTTCATATTCCTCTCTTTATTTGCAGTCCCCAACACCAGCCACAGGGTTTAGTAAACCATCAATAAATGATCTGTATTTGCTTCTGAATGAACATCCAAAGCCTCATCCTGAAGGATTTGCAGTAGTTTCTACCCAGCACAGGGTAGTACAGGCACGATTAAATGTGATCCATGCAATTTTCATTGACCTAACCTTGTGTGCCATGGCCCAGCTCAATATAAAGTTGCAAAATTTTGATCACACAAATCTAGTCTGTCTTCATTCACCTGACATGAATTAATGCACCCTGAGTATTTAAAGAACACAACCACCTAATATGCATTAGTTAAGTTTTTTTATTGCTGTGTATATACACAAACAAATTCCACAAGTCTTGTTGTTGTTGTTTGAGAAAGAGTTTCTCTGTGGCTTTGGAGTTTGTCCTGGAACTAGTCTTATATATCAGTCTGGTCTCCAACTAACAGAGATCTGTTTGACTCTGCCTCCTGAGTAGTACTCTCCCAGTCAGGGAACCCAACCCTGGTCTCACCAATGACAGGCAGGGATGAGATATTCACCACTATACTATTCAAGAGAGATCTTATATAGAAGACACTTAATTGCAGTCACTCACAGTTTCAGAGGTACAGTCCATTTTCATAATAAGAGAAAACATAATTGGAAGAAGAATGCGATGCTGGTTTCATCTTGATACACAGGCCAGAGGACATCATATTACACACTTGCTCATATCCAGAACATGCAAACCCTGAAAGTCCATCATCAGTGATGCTCTTCTTCCCAAAATGCAAACCTAACTGCAGCAAAGCCTTACCTTCTAATAGTACCACTCCCTATGATATCATCGGCCCAATCACACTCAAACCATCATGTTTCCTGAAGCAGAGCCTTTTTCATGATGTTACTTAAACAGCTGATTACTTACCCTGTTTGCCCTTGCAATACACTCAGAAAAACTATTCATTTTACTCTAGTATGAAGGCAGAAAACATGCTACTCATGAAATTTTTGTTTTCCTGTAAAAGCAATGGATAGTTTACTCCATGACGTAAATGTTAAATTTTAAAACTCTAAGGACATAATTTTTCATCTTCTGGTATTTTTAGATCATTTGTGATTTTGGAATGGGTCATATTTTAAATCAAATTGCAGTGTTACAGATTAATGAGGTCTGTTTATTAAATATTTCTGCAAAAATAATTGGTATCCACAAATAAAGTGTTTACGATACTTGATCTAAAGCATGTACTGAAGGAATACATTCATTTATTTAAGAAGGGATAATCAAGAGAAGCAACAAAGTGGGATCAAGGACACCTATGTCATAAATAGTGAGCCTGTCTCAGAAACATAATTCTAAAAAGCTGGAAGTGCAGCTGATCTATAGTCTGCCTTTCCAATGAGAAATAACTCCATAGACTTAAGAGATAAATAAAGAATATTTTGTAATGATAGCATGCATCTTTTTCTGGCTAATGGGCAAATGGGACATAGCCAAAATCAGATTTGTTGGGGGATTTTGAGACAGGGTTTCCTTGTGCAATAGCCTCAGTTGTAGTGAGACTAGCTGTGATCATGACATTTGTTTGAAACTCACAGAAATCTGTCTGCCTGTGTGTCCTGAGTACTGGGGTTAAAGGCAAGCACCACCACAACCTGAACCCTAAAACAGACTTTTGCATTACATGGACACTGCCATTTTTAAATTCTTTCAGGGTCAGATTACAACTGAAACTTTATAGAATTTAAATAGTAATAAAAAACAGCAAGTAAGGCCAGGAAGGCAATTAAAGACTTCAACAAAAAAAATTTCTACAACAATTATTTAATAGTACATGAGTGACATGAAACAGACGTTCACAATTCACTGACAGGTCTTGGGGTAGAGGTGTGTGAAGATGAGGGAAAATGGAAAGGCAGAACAAAGAAAAGATAAAACCTGGGGGAGGGATGTCTTGCTTAAAGTATGTCTTATTCTAAGTAAGCTTCTAATCAGGAATAGCTTCCTGTTCCCTACTTTCAGGGGGAAATGGAGGAAATGGGAGAATTTTAGGAAGTCAGGAGGAGTTATGTTTCAATTTGACCAGCTCATGAGAACGCTACTCACACATTGCATCATGAGGAGAACACAGTACATCCAGGTAATTTTACTCTTACGCCCTCAGTTCCTTTGGACCTATATCCCCACCTCCATGTGGTGGGAAGGGTGGAGTTCACAAGATATGAAGCAACCCCTCCACCAAGGGTCTGCATTCCGACACTTACATTCTCTCCTATGCATCTTCATTATGTTAAAATACAGCATCTATTTAATTCTCAATACCTGAGGGTCTAAGTCTAGGTCCCCAGGCTGATACTGAATCTGTAATGTTATGGACCCTAAGTCCCTTTTGGAGTCAGATTTTGTGAGTACACGATGCAACATCATCTCAATACTTCATCAATTAGCTCTGTAAATAGGTCATTACATCAGCGATAGTTTTAGGACTTTGGTGCCATATCGTCAGTGTTAACATAAAACACCAGCTAATTAATTATCAATTTAATTTTATAAATAAATCATTATTCCAGGAAGAGACCAGTCTGACTACTCCATGTGGGATTTAAGTATGCACCACCATGACATTACCCAATCATTTTTCATTATATATTAATTATTTGAATCGATAAAGATGTTGTTCTTCTTGACTGGAGTAGGGCCATTCCTCCATGGGAGTTAATCACGTGGCAGTATTTAATCATCTAAGTACTCCTTCCTTGACAATCACTGAAGTTTGGTTCCATCTTATGAAAGTTAAGTATGGAGGACTATAAAATTTTTAACTTATTTGATTGCGTAAGTAATGATGTTGTCATCCGCCATTTGGCTGCTGTGGGATTGACACAGCAGCAGATCGGTACCAAAAGCAGTGCCCAGAGAATGGGGGACACTGCATTACACAGTGATTACTGATTACGTAGTAGTACATTTTTAACAATCAAATGATTACACGATTTTCAAAACTGTAATGTTTCGCATCAGCAGTTTCTGCAACGTTGCAAGGGAACTGACCCATGAAGGACACAGTGACCACCGATTTTAAAAATGGATTAACTGAATAATCTCCTTATCAGGGAATCTCATCTCATGAACTCTGTCGGGCTGATAACATGACACACCACCAACAATAAATAACTCTAAATAACCATCTTAGAAAGCGGGGTACAGGACTTAATGGAGAACAGTCAATTGAGGAATCCAAAATGACTGAAAAAACATAAGACACTGCTCAAAATCCTTAATTACAGCCTAATGAAAATCTAAACAATTCTCAGAAACCGTGGGATCAAGCTCCTCTAATGGTAAGAGGATGAAGAGGAGTATGCTTTATTTTCAATAAAGAGAAAAGGATTCTGGTAGAGGCGATTAAATGTATTGTTTCCATTCTAGAAATTAGAAAATTGAAGCATGGAAAACAAGAGTAAAATACTCATCATTGTACTTGAATGGCACAATGATGCATTCGTTTTCATGCTTATGTCACTATAGGCATGTTGTAGCTTGAGAGACGGTAAATATGTAGAAGTCAAATGAAAGAGCCCTGCTTTGTTTTTGTGAGAAACTCAGTGAGGCTGTAGGGTTAGTTCACTGGTGGGTATACTATTTTTAGCCTGTGGGAGGGGCACTAGAATGTGACAGAATGTTGGTTCATAAATGTTGCCTGGCAACCCTCCTTGCATTCTGTATCCTAGTATCATGGGCCAAGGATGAGAGAGCAGCTTTGAGAAAGTGTTATCATGGGACATTACAGTCTGCCAAGATAACTATCTCCTAAACCTTTTCATGACAGCATTTGATTCGCATAACCAAGTCAGAGCCACACCTCTGGAAGTGTGCCTACAGCTTTTCCTGGTTACCAAATTCAAGATTACCTAATCATCAGAGGACATAGTCTGTGGAGAAACAGTTCAGAGTCTTCTGTTTATGAATACTCTCTCTCCTCAGAATTAAAACTATGGAGCAAAAGATAATAAGACTACGATTATTCATCAAACCAGTGAGTTTGACATTGTTGACTTCCTTCAGGAAGGTGATAATCCGTTTGTTAGAATAGACTTCGCGATTATTAGATTTCAGTCCATCTCTTTTGAGGCAGCCGTCCTACATTAAATATGTGATATCTTCGAAAAACACTGCATACACAATGACAGTTCAGTATTTAAACATGTTACTACTGTGCTCTGCGATTAAATAAGGGATGAACCTGGAAGTTTCCAACAATCATGTGGGAGTCAACTGAGAGACAATTGTGTGGAGAATGGCAGACCATTTCATCCTCTGATTATGTTGTTATTTGATTATTAAAATAGGACATTAGATAATCCATGATCAGAGGATTGTGGTTACGCGATGTGGAGACAATTACCATAGACCATCTTAATATCAATTATGTATTTAAAATATTTAAATTAATCACGACAGCATCGTTCATGAGCCTGGTTTGGAGCCACCTTAGGGAAGTGGATTATGTTACATGAACTCATTATTTGAATATTTAATTATACAAAATAATGATTATATCGTCCATGACACCTGGAATCTGGTGCCACAGATCATCTAATTACATAATTAATCTATTTAAATTGACAATCTGTGTTAATCCACAAGATAATGTAAATATGTGTGTAATTATGTAAACCAAAAATCCTCCATTCCATGAAGAGTCCTGTAAAGCTGCCTCTTTTGGCGTTAATGTGCAATATCATCACAGTTTATGATTGATGGTTTCAATGGATGATGATGACATTCTTCATGACTGGAGTCTGGCCATACTTCCCTGCCAGTTAAACGCTACATCACCTCTTTATTGGGACAGTTAGCTATCACTGACTTATTTAATTCTTTAAATTACTTAAACGACAGACAATGCCAACACTGATTATTATTAGGTTGCAGATATCAGTCAGCGACAAATTAGGAAACTTGTAGACATTGGCAGAGCATTTTCTGAATGTCTATGCGTCTTCCAGACCACTAGGAATGCTGGAGAATAGAATCCAGAAGATTGCATGGTGCCCTGCGAGAAGTACAAGCACTTTTCCCAGGTCTGCATGGTGGTCTGGGTATTGACTACTTGCTCTTCCTCCACATCTTCACATCGGTTGTGGTCTACGTCTAGAAGATGTAGCGGCACTAGGAAGTCGGCACCATCACCGAGACCTGGCAAAAGGATGACGACTCAGAACACGGAAGAACATCGCTCTCTCAGCTATGCTGTTGATGCCCCTTCTGCAGCCACCTTTTCAGCTTATATCAACATTTTGGCTACTACTGGTATGCCAGGAATGGGCCAATTACTTCGGGTCCTGCCGCAACACAACGGAGATTCAGGCACCGGTGAGGATGTCAGGCCAACAGAATTCACCAGGCAAGAACGTATGATTATCTGACGATTAACTGATGGAATATTAAAAAATCTGTGATGACAGCATCCGTTTTCATATCTGGGAAATCTGCCCAGGAATCGTTTATACGAAAAAGTTCAACGACTTATATATGTAAAGAAGTAATTATTAAATTCTTTCATTATATAATCTGTGAACCCTGAAGTGCGGTGCCACCTTGTGTGACTCAAGTGTGACAGACGATCAAACAATCTGATGCTTTCATTATTTAAATCTGTCTTTTCTACCCCCAGAAGAGTGGAGTCTGGAGACCCCTTGTTGGTGTTAAAATGTCTCTTGTGATTTCATTATTTATTTATTTAAATCAATGTTGATCTCATTTTGTTATCTCTCTAGGGGTGAATTATGAGAAATTATCTCTTCATTCATTCATTTTATTGTTCAAATCTATGATTAAGAACTCAATGACTCTTCAGTATTGATCAATCTTTAGGTTTCGTGAATATAACCCCATCCACTAGATTAATATTTATTCATTGAATTATGAAAATCTGTCATTATGTATTCAGTGACCACTAAAGTTTTTGGCCTCCTTAGGGGAGTCCATCGTGCCAGATCATCGCATCATCTAATAGTACACTTACTTATTTACCGGTTAAACTAGGAAATTAAATAATAATTCATCACTTAATTAACGTATTTGAAACACAGGTAATGTTATGGACCCTAAGTCCCTTTTGGAGTCAGATTTTGTGAGTAGACGATGTAATATCATCTCATTACTTCATCATTTAGCTCTGTAAATAGGTCATTACATCAGAGATAGTTTTAGGACTTTGGTGCCATCTCGTCAGTGTTAGTATAAAACGCCAGATAATTAATTATCAATTTAATTTTATAAAAAAATCATTATTCCAGGAAGAGACCAGTCTGACTACTCCATGTGGGATTTAAGTATGCACCACCATGACATTACTCAATCATTCTTCATTATATATTCCTTATTTGAATAGATGAAGATGTTGTTCTTCTTGACTGGAGTAGGGCCATTCCTCCATGGGAGTTAATCACGTGGCAGTATTTAATCATCTAAGTACTCCTTCCTTGACAATCACTGAAGTTTGGTTCCATCTTATGAAAGTTAAGTATGGAGGACCATCCCATTATTAACTTACTTGATTGCGTAAGTAATGATGGTGTCATCTGTCATGTGGCTGCTGTGGGATTGACACAGCAGCAGATCGGTACCAGAAGCAGTGCCCAGAGAATGGGGGACACTGCATTACACAGTGATTACTGATTACGTAGTAGTACATTTTTAACAATCAAATGATTACACGATTTTCAAAACTGTAATGTTTCGCATCAGCAGTTTCTGCAACGTTGCAAGGGAACTGACCCATGAAGGACACAGTGACCACCGATTTTAAAAATGGATTAACTGAATAATCTCCTTATCAGGGAATCTCATCTCATGAACTCTGTCGGGCTGATAACATGACACACCACCAACAATAAATAACTCTAAATAACCATCTTAGAAAGCGGGGTACAGGACTTAATGGAGAACAGTCAATTGAGGAATCCAAAATGACTGAAAAAACATAAGACACTGCTCAAAATCCTTAATTACAGCCTAATGAAAATCTAAACAATTCTCAGAAACCGTGGGATCAAGCTCCTCTAATGGTAAGAGGATGAAGAGGAGTATGCTTTATTTTCAATAAAGAGAAAAGGATTCTGGTAGAGGCGATTAAATGTATTGTTTCCATTCTAGAAATTAGAAAATTGAAGCATGGAAAACAAGAGTAAAATACTCATCATTGTACTTGAATGGCACAATGATGCATTCGTTTTCATGCTTATGTCACTATAGGCATGTTGTAGCTTGAGAGACGGTAAATATGTAGAAGTCAAATGAAAGAGCCCTGCTTTGTTTTTGTGAGAAACTCAGTGAGGCTGTAGGGTTAGTTCACTGGTGGGTATACTATTTTTAGCCTGTGGGAGGGGCACTAGAATGTGACAGAATGTTGGTTCATAAATGTTGCCTGGCAACCCTCCTTGCATTCTGTATCCTAGTATCATGGGCCAAGGATGAGAGAGCAGCTTTGAGAAAGTGTTATCATGGGACATTACAGTCTGCCAAGATAACTATCTCCTAAACCTTTTCATGACAGCATTTGATTCGCATAACCAAGTCAGAGCCACACCTCTGGAAGTGTGCCTACAGCTTTTCCTGGTTACCAAATTCAAGATTACCTAATCATCAGAGGACATAGTCTGTGGAGAAACAGTTCAGAGTCTTCTGTTTATGAATACTCTCTCTCCTCAGAATTAAAACTATGGAGCAAAAGATAATAAGACTACGATTATTCATCAAACCAGTGAGTTTGACATTGTTGACTTCCTTCAGGAAGGTGATAATCCGTTTGTTAGAATAGACTTCGCGATTATTAGATTTCAGTCCATCTCTTTTGAGGCAGCCGTCCTACATTAAATATGTGATATCTTCGAAAAACACTGCATACACAATGACAGTTCAGTATTTAAACATGTTACTACTGTGCTCTGCGATTAAATAAGGGATGAACCTGGAAGTTTCCAACAATCATGTGGGAGTCAACTGAGAGACAATTGTGTGGAGAATGGCAGACCATTTCATCCTCTGATTATGTTGTTATTTGATTATTAAAATAGGACATTAGATAATCCATGATCAGAGGATTGTGGTTACGCGATGTGGAGACAATTACCATAGACCATCTTAATATCAATTATGTATTTAAAATATTTAAATTAATCACGACAGCATCGTTCATGAGCCTGGTTTGGAGCCACCTTAGGGAAGTGGATTATGTTACATGAACTCATTATTTGAATATTTAATTATACAAAATAATGATTATATCGTCCATGACACCTGGAATCTGGTGCCACAGATCATCTAATTACATAATTAATCTATTTAAATTGACAATCTGTGTTAATCCACAAGATAATGTAAATATGTGTGTAATTATGTAAACCAAAAATCCTCCATTCCATGAAGAGTCCTGTAAAGCTGCCTCTTTTGGCGTTAATGTGCAATATCATCACAGTTTATGATTGATGGTTTCAATGGATGATGATGACATTCTTCATGACTGGAGTCTGGCCATACTTCCCTGCCAGTTAAACGCTACATCACCTCTTTATTGGGACAGTTAGCTATCACTGACTTATTTAATTCTTTAAATTACTTAAACGACAGACAATGCCAACACTGATTATTATTAGGTTGCAGATATCAGTCAGCGACAAATTAGGAAACTTGTAGACATTGGCAGAGCATTTTCTGAATGTCTATGCGTCTTCCAGACCACTAGGAATGCTGGAGAATAGAATCCAGAAGATTGCATGGTGCCCTGCGAGAAGTACAAGCACTTTTCCCAGGTCTGCATGGTGGTCTGGGTATTGACTACTTGCTCTTCCTCCACATCTTCACATCGGTTGTGGTCTACGTCTAGAAGATGTAGCGGCACTAGGAAGTCGGCACCATCACCGAGACCTGGCAAAAGGATGACGACTCAGAACACGGAAGAACATCGCTCTCTCAGCTATGCTGTTGATGCCCCTTCTGCAGCCACCTTTTCAGCTTATATCAACATTTTGGCTACTACTGGTATGCCAGGAATGGGCCAATTACTTCGGGTCCTGCCGCAACACAACGGAGATTCAGGCACCGGTGAGGATGTCAGGCCAACAGAATTCACCAGGCAAGAACGTATGATTATCTGACGATTAACTGATGGAATATTAAAAAATCTGTGATGACAGCATCCGTTTTCATATCTGGGAAATCTGCCCAGGAATCGTTTATACGAAAAAGTTCAACGACTTATATATGTAAAGAAGTAATTATTAAATTCTTTCATTATATAATCTGTGAACCCTGAAGTGCGGTGCCACCTTGTGTGACTCAAGTGTGACAGACGATCAAACAATCTGATGCTTTCATTATTTAAATCTGTCTTTTCTACCCCCAGAAGAGTGGAGTCTGGAGACCCCTTGTTGGTGTTAAAATGTCTCTTGTGATTTCATTATTTATTTATTTAAATCAATGTTGATCTCATTTTGTTATCTCTCTAGGGGTGAATTATGAGAAATTATCTCTTCATTCATTCATTTTATTGTTCAAATCTATGATTAAGAACTCAATGACTCTTCAGTATTGATCAATCTTTAGGTTTCGTGAATATAACCCCATCCACTAGATTAATATTTATTCATTGAATTATGAAAATCTGTCATTATGTATTCAGTGACCACTAAAGTTTTTGGCCTCCTTAGGGGAGTCCATCGTGCCAGATCATCGCATCATCTAATAGTACACTTACTTATTTACCGGTTAAACTAGGAAATTAAATAATAATTCATCACTTAATTAACGTATTTGAAACACAGGTAATGTTATGGACCCTAAGTCCCTTTTGGAGTCAGATTTTGTGAGTAGACGATGTAATATCATCTCATTACTTCATCATTTAGCTCTGTAAATAGGTCATTACATCAGAGATAGTTTTAGGACTTTGGTGCCATCTCGTCAGTGTTAGTATAAAACGCCAGATAATTAATTATCAATTTAATTTTATAAAAAAATCATTATTCCAGGAAGAGACCAGTCTGACTACTCCATGTGGGATTTAAGTATGCACCACCATGACATTACTCAATCATTCTTCATTATATATTCCTTATTTGAATAGATGAAGATGTTGTTCTTCTTGACTGGAGTAGGGCCATTCCTCCATGGGAGTTAATCACGTGGCAGTATTTAATCATCTAAGTACTCCTTCCTTGACAATCACTGAAGTTTGGTTCCATCTTATGAAAGTTAAGTATGGAGGACCATCCCATTATTAACTTACTTGATTGCGTAAGTAATGATGGTGTCATCTGTCATGTGGCTGCTGTGGGATTGACACAGCAGCAGATCGGTACCAGAAGCAGTGCCCAGAGAATGGGAGACACTGCCTCATACAGTGATTACTGATTATGTAGTAGTACGTTTTTAACAATCGGATGATTACACGATTTTAAAAAAGTGTACTGTTTCGCATCATCAGTTTCTGCGAGGTTGCAACATAACTGACCCATGAAGGAAACAGTGACCACCGATTTTAAAAATGGAATAACTGTATAATCTCCTGATCAGGGAATCACAACAAATGAACTCTGTCGGGCTGATAACATGACACACCACCAACAATAAATAACTCTAAATAACCATCTTAGAAAGCGGGGTACAGGACTTAATGGAGAACAGTCAATTGAGGAATCCAAAATGACTGAAAAAACATAAGACACTGCTCAAAATCCTTAATCATCAGCCTAATGCAAATCTAAACAACTCTGAGAAACCATGGGATCAAGCTCCTCTAATGGTAAGAGGATGAAGAGGAGTTTATTTTATTTTCAATAAAGAGAAAAGGATTATGGTAGAGGCGATTAACTGTATTGTTTCCATTCTAGAAATTAGCAAATTGAAGAATTGAAAACAAGAGTAAAATACTCATCATTCTACTTGAATGGCACAATGATTCCTTGCTTTTCATGCTTATGTCACTATAGGCATGTTGTAGCTTGAGAGACGGGTAAATATGTAGAACTCAAAAAAAAGAGCCCTGCTTTGTTTTTGTGAGAAACGCAGTAAGGCTATAGGGTTAGTTCACCGGTGGGTATACTCCTTTTAGCCTATGAGAGGGGCACTAGAATGTGACAGAATGTTGGTTCATAAATGTTGCCTGGCAACCCTCCTTGCATTCTGCATCCTGGTATCATGGGCCAAGGACGAGAGAGCAGCTTCGAGAAAGTGTTATCATGGGACATTACAGTCTGCCAAGATAACTATCTCCTAAACCTTTTCATGACAGCATTTGATTCGCCTAACCAAGTCAGAGCCACACCTCTGGAAGTGTGCCTACAGCTTTTCCTGGATACCAAATTCAAGATTACCTAATCATCAGAGAACATAGTTTGGGGAGAAACAGTTCAGAGTCTTCTGTTTATGAATACTCTCTCTCCTCAGAAGTAAAACTATGGAGCAAAAGATAATAAGACTACGATTATTCATCAAAAAGTTGAGTTTAACATTGTTGACTTCCTTCAGGAAGGTGATAATCCGTTTGTTAGAATAGACTTAGCGATTATTAGATTTCAGTCCATCTTATTTGAGGCAGCCGTCCAACATTAAATATGTGATATCTTCGAAAAACACTGCATACACAATGACAGTTCAGCATTTAAACATGTTACTACTGTGCTCTGCGATTAAATAAGGGATGAACCTGGGAGTTTCCCACAATAATGTGGTAGGCAACTGAGAGAAATTTATGTGGAGAATGGCAGAGCATTTCATCCTCTGATTATGTTGTTATTTGATTGTTAAAATAGGACATTAGATAATCCATGATCAGTGGATTGTGGTTATGCGATGTGGGAGGCAATTATCATAGACCATCTTAATATCAATTATATAGTTAAAATATTTAAATTAATCACGACAGCATCGTTCATGAGCCTGGTTTGGAGCCACCTTAGGGAAGTGGATGAGGTTACATGAACTCATTTTTTGATTAATTAATTATATAAAACAGTGATTATATCGTCCATGACCCCTGGAATCTGGTGCCACAGATCATCTAATTACATAATTAATCTATTTAAATTGACAATCTGTGTTAATCCCCAATATATTGTAAATCTTCGTGTAATTATGTAAACCAAAAATTGTCCATTCCTTGAAGACACCCGTCAAGCTCCCTCTTGTGGCGTTAATGTGCAATATCATCACAGTTTATGATTCATGGTTTCAATGGATGATGATGACATTCTTCATGACTGGAGTCTGGCCATACTTCCCAGCCAGTTAAATGCTACATCACCTCTTTATTGGGACAGTTAGCTATCACTGACTTATTTAATTCTTTAAATTACTTAAACGACAGACAATGCCAACACTGATTATTATTAGGTTGCAGATATCTGTCAGCGACAAATTAGGAAACTTGTAGACATTGGCAGAGCATTTTCTGAATGTCTATGCGTCTTCCAGACCACTAGGAATGCTGGAGAATAGAATCCAGAAGATTGCATGGTGCCCTGCGAGAAGTACAAGCACTTTTCCAAGGTCTGCATGGTGGTCTGGGTGTTGACTACTTGCTCTTCCTCCACATCTTCATATCGGTTGTGGTCTACGTCTAGAAGATGTAGCGGCACTAGGATGTCGGCACCATCACCGAGACCTGGCAAGAGGATGACGACTCAGAACACGGAAGAACATCGCTCTCTCAGCTATGCTGTTGATGCCCCTTCTGCAGCCACCTTTTCTGCTGATATCAACATTTTGGCTGCTACTGGTATGCCAGGAATGGACCAATTACCTCAGGTCCTGCAGCAACACAACAGAGATTCAGGCACCGGTGAGGATGTCAGGCCAACAGAATTCACCAGGCAAGAAAGTATGATTATCTGACGATTAACTGATGGAATATTAAAAAATCTGTGATGACAGCATCCGTTTTCATATCTGGGAAATCTGCCCAGGAATCGATAATACGAAAAAGTTCAACAACTTAGATATGTAAAGAAGTAATTATTAAATTCTTTCATTATATAATCTGTGAACCCTGAAGTGTGGTGCAACCTTGTGTGACTCAAGTGTGACAGACGATCTAATAATCTTATTCTTTCATTATTTAAATCTGCCTTTTTCTACTCCAGGAAGAGTGGAGTCTGGAGCCCCCTTGTTGGTGTTAAAATGTCTCTTGTGATTTCATTATTTATTTATTTAAATCAATGTTGATATCATTTTGTTATCTCTCTAGGGGTGAATTATGAGAAACTATCTCTGTATTCATTCATTTTATTGTTCAAATCTATGATTAAGAACTCAATGACTCTTCAGTATTGATCAATCTTTAGGTTTCGTGAATATAACCCCATCCACTAGATTAATATTTATTCATTGAATTATGAAAATCTGTCATTATGTATTCAGTGACCACTAAAGTTTTTGGCCTCCTTAGGGGAGTCCATCGTGCCAGATCATCGCATCATCTAATAGTACACTTACTTATTTACCGGTTAAACTAGGAAATTAAATAATAATTCATCACTTAATTAACGTATTTGAAACACAGGTAATGTTATGGACCCTAAGTCCCTTTTGGAGTCAGATTTTGTGAGTAGACGATGTAATATCATCTCATTACTTCATCATTTAGCTCTGTAAATAGGTCATTACATCAGCGATAGTTTTAGGACTTTGGTGCCATCTCGTCAGTGATAGTATAAAACTCCAGCTAATTAATTATCAATTTTATTTTATAAAAACATCATTATTCCAGGAAGAGACCAGTCTGACTACTCCATGTGGGATTTAAGTATGCACCACCATGACATTACTCAATCATTCTTCATTATATATTCCTTATTTGAATCGATGAAGATGTTGTTCTTCTTTACTGGAGTGGGGCCATTCCTCCATGGGAGTTAATCACGTGGCAGTATTTAATCATCTAAGTACTCCTTCCTTGACAATCACTGGAGTTTGGTTCCATCTTATGAAAGTTAAGTATGGAGGACCATCCCATTATTAACTTACTTGATTGCGTAAGTAATGATGGTGTCATCTGTCATGTGGGTGCTGTGGTATTGACACAGCAGCAGATCGGTACCAGAAGCAGTGCCCAGAGAATGGGAGACACTGCCTCATACAGTGATTACTGATTACGTAGTAGTACGTTTTTAACAATCGGATGATTACATGATTTTAAAAAACTGTACTGTTACGCATCATTAGTTTCTGCGAGGTTGTAACATAACTGACCCATGAAGGACACAGTGACCAACGATTTTAAAAACGGAATAACTGTATAATCTCCTGATCAGGGAATCTCATCTCATGAACTCTGTCGGGCTGATAACATGACACACCACCAACAATAAATAACTCTAAATAACCATCTTAGAAAGCGGGGTACAGGACTTAATGGAGAACAGTCAATTGAGGAATCCAAAATGACTGAAAGAAACATAAGACACTGCTCAAAATCCTTAATCATCAGCCTAATGCAAATCTAAACAACTCTGAGAAACCATGGGATCAAGCTCCTCTAATGGTAAGAGGATGAAGAGGAGTTTAATTTATTTTCAATAAAGAGAAAAGGATTATGGTAGAGGCGATTAACTGTATTGTTTCCATTCTAGAAATTAGCAAATTGAAGAATTGAAAACAAGAGTAAAATACTCATCATTCTACTTGAATGGCACAATGATTCTTTCAATTTCATGCTTATGTCACTATAGGCATGTTGTAGCATGAGAGACGGGTAAATATGTAGAAGTCAAATGAAAGAGCCCTGCTTTGTTTTTGTGAGAAACTCAGTGAGGCTGTAGGGTTAGTTCACCGGTGGGTATATTCCTTTTAGCCTGTGGGAGGGGCACTAGAATGTGACAAAATATGGGTTCATAAATGTTGCCTGGCAACCCTGCTTGCATTTTGTATCCTGGTAACATGGGCCAAGAACCAGATAACAGCTTCGAGAAAGTGTTATCATGGGACATTACAGTCTCCGAAGATAACTATCTCCTAAAATTTTTAAAGACAGCATTTGATTCGCCTAAACTAGTCAAAACAACACCCTTGGAAGTGTGTCTACAGCTTTTATTTGAATTTACTAAATTCAAGATGACCTAATCATCAGAGAACGTAGTCTGTGGAGAAACAGGTCAAAGTGTTTATGAATACTCTCTCTCCTAAGAAGTAAAACTATGGAGCAAAAGATAATAAGAATCCCATTTATTCATCAAAAGGTGAGGTTGCCATTGTTGAGTTCCTTCATGAATGTGATCATCCATTTGTTAGAGTAGACTTAGTGATTATTGGATTCCAGTCCAACTCTTTTGAACAACCACCCAACATTAAATATTATATCTTCTAAAAACCCTGCAAATACAATGACAGTTCAGCTTTTAAACATGTTTCTACTCTGCTCTGCGATTAAACAAGGGATGAACCTGGGAGTTTCCCACAATCATGTGGGAGACAAGAGAGAGTCAATTGTGTGGAGTATGTCAGACCATTTCATCCTGATTATGTTGTTATTTGATTATTAAAATAGGACATTAGATAATCCATGATCTGTGGACTGTGGTTACGCGATGTGGGAGGCAATTATCATAGACCATCTTAATATCAATTATGTAGTTAAAATATTTAAATTAATCACGACAGCATCGTTCATGAGCCTGGTTTGGAGCCAACTTAGGGAAGTCGATGATGTTACATAAACTCACTATGTGATTATTTAATTATATAAAGCAATGATTATATCGTCCATGACACCTGGAATCTGGTGCCACAGATAAACTAATTACATAATTAATGATTTTAAATTGACAATCTGTGTTATACACCAAGTTTGGTGCCACCTTGTTTGACTCAAGTGTGACAGACGACCTAACTATCTGGTTATTTCATTATTCAAAACTGTATTTTTCTACTCTAGGAAGAGTGGAGTCTGGATCCACCTAGTTTGTGTTAAATTGTATCTTGTGAATTCTTTCTTTCTTTCTTTCTTACTTTCTTTCATTCTTTCTTTAAATCAATGTTGATATCATTTTGTTATCTCTCTAGGGGTGAATTATGAGAAACTATCTCTGTATTCATTCATTTTTGGTTGAAATCTATGATTAAGAACTCAATGTCTCTTCAGTATTGAGCAATCATTTAGGATCCATGCATAAAACACAATCCACTTATTTAATGTTTATTCATTTAATTATGAAAATCTGTCATTATGTATTCAGTGATCACTGAAGTTTTGAGCCTCCTTAGGGGAGACCGTTGTACCAGACCATCATGTCACCTAATACTACACTTACTTATTTAACTGTTCAACTAGGAATTAAGTAATAATTCATCATTTAATTTACATATTTAAAATACAGGTAATGTTATGGACCATAAGTCCTGTTTGGAGTCAGATTTTTGGAGTTGGTGATGTAATATCATCTCATTTCTTCATCATTTAGCTATGTAAATAGATCTTTACATCATCGATTGGTTCAGGACTTTGGTGCCATCTCGACAGTGTTAATATAAAAGTCCCAGTAATTAATTATCAATTTAATTTTTTAAAAACATCATTATTCCTGGAAGAGATCAGTCTGACTACTCCATGTGGGATTTAAGTATGAACCACCTTGTCATTTTTCAATCATTTTTCATTGTATATTAGTTATTTAAATCAATGAAGATGTTCTTCTTTTCAGGAATCGGGCCATTATATCGTCCATGACACCTGGAAACTTGTGCCACAGATCATCTAATTACATTATAAATGAATTTAAATTGACAACCTGTGTTAATCCCCAAAATAATGTAAATATTTGTATAGTTATTTAAACAACAATCCTCCAGTCCATGAAGAGACCTGTAAAGCTCCCTCTTGTGGAGATAATGTGCAATATCATCACATTGTATGATTCATTGACTCAATTGATGATGATGACATCCTTCAATGCTGGAGTCTGGCCATGCTTCCCTGCCAGTAGAATGCTATATCCCCTATTTAGTGTGACAGTTATCTATTAGTGACTTATTTAATTCTTTAAATTAGGTAAACTACAAACAGTGCCATCACTGATTACGGTTAGGGTGCAAAAATCTGTCAGGGCCAATGTTAGGAAAGTTGTACACATGGGCAGAACATTTTCTGAATGATCTATGCATCTTCCAGAGTACGAGGGATGCTGGGTGATTGAGTCCTGAAGGTTGAACGATGCCCTCTGAGAAGTACAAGGACTTCACCAAGGCCGGCACGGTGGTCTGTCTGTTGACTACCTGTTCTTCCTCCACATCTTCACATCAGTTGTGGTCTACCATGAGAAGTAGGAGTGGCACTAGGAGGTCCGCACCATCACCGAGACCTGGCAAAAGGATGACGACTCAGAACACGGTAGAACATCTCTCTCTCAGCAATGCTATTGATGCCCCTGCAGCAGCCATCTTGTCAGCTGTTATCAACATTATGGCTAGTAGTGCTATGCCAGGATTGGGCCCACTATCTCACATCCTGTTGCACCACAACAGATTCAGGCGCTTGTGATGAGGTCAGGCCTACAGAATTCATCAGGAAAGACAGTATGAGTATCTGACGATTAACTGATGGCATGTTAAAAATGCGTGATGACAGTATACAGTTTCATACCTGGCAATTCAGCCCAGGAATTGATGATACAAAAAAATGTCATCGGCTTACATATTTAAAGGTGTTAATATTAAATTCTTTCATTATATAATCTATGATCCCTGAAGTTTGGCGCCACCTTGTGTGACTCAAGTGTGACAGACCATCTAACAATCTGATTATTTCATTATTCATTATTCAAATCTGTCTTTTTGTACTCCAGGGAGAGTGGAGTCTGTATCCACCTTGTTGGTGTTAAATTGTATCTTGTGAATTCTTTCTTTCTTATTTTCATTCTTTCTTTCTTCCTTTCTTTATTTAAATCAATGTTGATATCATTTTCTTATCTCTCTAGGTGTGAATTATGAGAAACTATCTCTTTATTCATTCATTTTTTGTTCAAATCTATGACTAAGAACTCAATGTCTCTGAGATTAAATAAGGGATGAACCTGGGAGTTTCCCACAATCATGTTAATGTCAATTATGCAGTTAAAATATTTAAATTAATCACGACAGCATCCTTCTTGAGCCTGGGTTGGAGCCACCTTAGGGAAGTGGATGATGTTACATGAACTCATTACTTGAATATATCATCCATGACACCTGGAATCTGGTGCCACAGATCATCTAATTACATAATTAATGTATTTAAATTGACAATCTGTGTTAATCCCCAAGATAATGTAAATATTTGTATAGTAATGTAAACCACAATCCACCATTCCATGAAGAGGCCTGTAAAGCTCCCTCTTGTGTAGTTAATGTGTAATATCATCACATTTTAGGATTCATTTTTTCAATTGATGATGATGACATCCTTCATGCCTGGATTCTGACCATGCTTACCTGCCAGTAAAATGCTACATCACCTATTTATTGTGACAGTTAGGTATTACTGACTTATTAAATTCATTAAGTTATGTAAACAACTGACAATGACATCACCCTTTACGGTTAGGGTGCAAATATCTGTCAGGGACAAGGTTAGGAAAGATGTAGACATGGGCAGAGCATTTTCTGAATGATCTATGCATCTCCCAGAGTACGAGGGATGCTGGATGATTGAGTCCAGAAGGCTGCACGGTGCCAAACGAGAAGTACAAGGACTTCACCAAGGCCGACACGGTGGTCTGAGTTTTGACTACATGCTCTTCCTCCACATCTTCACATCGGTTGTGTTCTACCATGAGAAGAAGTAGTGGCACTAGCAGGTTGCCACCATCACTGACCTGGTAAAAGGATGACGACTCAGAACAGGGAAGAACATCTCTCTATCAGCTATGCTGGTGATACCCCTGCTGCAGCCATCTTTCAGCTGCTATCAACATTGTGGCTACTACTGCTACTCCAGGATTGGGCCCATTATCTCACGTCCTGCCGCACCACAACAGAGATTCAGGTGCTTGTGATGATGTCAGGCCAACAGAATTCATCAGGCAAGACACTATGATTATCTGGCGATTAACTGATGGCATGTTAAAAATGCGTGATGACAGCATACAGTTTCATACCTGGCAAGTCTGCACAGGAATTGATGATACAAAAAAAGGTCAACGGCTTACTTATTTAAAGATGTAATTTTTAAATTCTTTCATTATATAATCTGTGATCCCTGAAGTTGGCGCCACCTTGTGTCACACTCAAGTGTGACAGACGATCTAACTATCTGATTATTTCATTATTCAAATCTGTCTTTTTCTACTCCAGGAAGAGTGGAGTCTGGGATCCACCTTGTTGGTGTTAAATTATATCTTGTGAATTCTTTCTTTCTTTCTTCCTTCCTTCCTTCCTTTCTTAATTCCTTCCTTTATTTAAATCTATGTTGATATCATTTTGTTATCTCTCTAGGGGTGAATTATGAGAAAGCATCTCTTTATTCATTCATATTTTGTTCAAATCTATGATTAAGAACTCAATGTCTCTTCAGTATTGAGCAGTCATTTAGGCTTCACGCATAAAACACCATCCACTTGTTTAATGTTTATTCATTTAATTATGAAATTCTATCATTATGTATTCAGTGATCACTGGAGTTTTGAGCCTCCTTAGGGGAGACCGTTGTACCAAACAGTCACGTCATCTAATACTACACTTAATTCTTTAACTGTTAAACTAGGAAATTAATTAATAATTCATCATTTAATTTACATATTTAAAATACAGGTAATGTTATGGACCATTAGTCCCTTTTGGAGTCAGATTTTGGTAGTTGATGAGGTAATGTCATCTCATTACTTCACCATTTAGCTATGTAAATAGATGGTTACATCAGCGATAGTTTTAGGACTTTGGTGACATCTCATTAATGTTAATATAAAAGGCCCACTAATTATCAATATAATTTTTCAAATTGCTCATTATTCCAGGAAGAGATCAGTGTGACTACTCCATGAGAGATTTAAGTATGCACCACCATGATATTATTCAATCATTTTTCATTATATATTCATTATTTAAATTGATGAAGGTGTTGTTTTTCTTGACTGGAGTCGGACCATTCCTCCATGGGAGTTAATCACGTGGCATTATTTAATTATCTAAGTACTACTTCCTTGGCAATCACTGGAGTTGGGTTCCATCTTATGAAAGTTAAGTATGGACGACTATCCAATTATTAACTCATTTGATTGCGTAAGTAATGATGGTGTCATCTGTCATTTGGCTTCTGTGTGACTGACAAAGCAGGAGATCGGTACCAGAAGCAGTGCCCAGAGAATGAGGGGCACTGACTTATACGGGGATTACTGATTACATAACAGTAGATTTTTAATAATTGAATGATTACACGATTTTAAAAAAACTGTACTGTTTTGCATCATCGGTTTCTGAGAGGTCTCAAGAGAACTGACCCATGAAGGACACAGTGACCACCGATTTTAAAAATGGAATAACTGTATAATCTCCTGATCAGGGAATCTCATCTAATGAACACTGTCGGTCTGATAACATGACACACCACCAACAATAAATCACTCTAAATAACCATTTTAGAAAGCGGGGTACAGGACTTAATAGAATACAGTCAATTGTGGAATCCAAAATGACTGAAAGAAACATAAGACACTGCTCAAAATCCTTAATCATCAGCCTAATGCAAATCTAAACAATGCCTAGAAACCAAGGGATCAAGTACCTCTAAAGGTAAGAGAATGAAGAGGAGTTTATTTTATTTTCAATAAAGAGAAAAGGATTATGGTAGAGGCGATTAATTCTGTTGTTTCCATTCTAGAAATTAGAAAATTGAAGCATAGAAAACAGGTTTAAAATACTCATCATTGTACTTGAATTGCACAATGATTCTTTCGTTTTCGTGCTTATGTCACTATAGGCATGTTGTAGCTTGAAAGACTGGTAAATATGTAGAAGTCAAAAGACAGAGCCCTGCTTTGTTTTTGTGAGAAACTCAGTGAGGATGTAAGGTTAGTTCATGGGTGGGTATACTCCTTTTAGCATGCGGGAGAGGCACTAGACTGTGACAGAATGTTGGTTCATAAATGTTGCCTGGCAACCCTCCTTGCATTCTGTATCCTGGTAACATGGGCCAAGGACCAGAGAGCAGCTTCGAGAAAGTGTTATTATGGGACATTACAGTCTCCCAAGATAACTATCTCCTAAATCTTTTCATGACAGCATGTGATTCGCTTAAACAAATCATAGCCACACCTCTGGAAGTGTGCCTACAGCTTTTACTGGTTACCAAATTCAAGATTACCTAATCATCAGAGAACATAGTCTGTGGAGAAACAATACAAAGTCTTCAGTTTATGAATACTCTCTCTCCTAAGAAGTGAAAGTATGGAACAAAAGATAATAAGACTCGCAATTATTCGTCAAAAGGTGAGTTTGCCATTGTTGATTTCCTTCAGGAAGGTGATAATCCATTTGTTAGAGTAGACTTAGGGATTGTTGTATTTCAGTCCATCTCTTTTGAGGCAGCCGTTCTACATTAAATATGTGATATCTTCTAAAAACGCTGCATTCACAATGACAGTTCAGCAAGTCTGCCCAGGTATTGATGATACAAAAAAAGGTCAACTGCTTACATATTTAAAGATGTAATTATTAAATTCTTTCATTATTTAATCTGTGATCCCTGAAGTTTGGCGCCATCTTGTGTGATTCAAGTGAAAGGGATGATCTAACTATCTGATTATTTCATTATTCAAATCTGTCTTTTTCTACTCCAGTATGAGTAGAGTCTGCATCCACCATGCTGGTGTTAAACTGTGTCTTGTGATTTCATTATTTATTTATTCATTGATATCAATGTTGATATCATTTTGTTATCTCTCTAGGGATGAATTATGAGAAATTATCTCTTTATTCATTCATTTTATTCCTCAAATCTGTGAGAAAGAATGCAATGACGCCATTGCTGCAGACTTGGAATGAGTAGGCGCTGCCTTGACCGCCTGGTCCGGCCCTGCAGTGCATGGAGGCAGTAATCGTCCCTGGCAGTGGCCTTGGGAACAGAGGCTTCATAAAGTGAAGCCGCCATCTAGGTAGGACACTGAAGGGCACCGCGCACCAGTGAGGACACAGTGACCACTGTAGGCGTAGCAAAGGATGCTGGGAATCATAGTCCCCTTCCACCCTGAGATGGGCGGGGCTCCGAGACTGCTGGGAAAATTCCACAGTGTGGGAAGCTGAGGGGAAGTCGCCAGACAGTGATGTCACAGGGAACAAGGTCCAGCATGCAGCCTCCTTGGAAACGTAGTCCAGGAGGGCAGCAGTGAAGACAGAGACGCCATTTCTGTCATTCTTTTTGTGAAGGGGCGTGGCTTCCTTTCCTCACGTGACCCCATCCTTCCCCCAGAAACTCTGCCCACACGTCCCATAGGCTCTGCCCCACCCCGGATGGCCCCGCCCTTCCACCTGTCTTTCAGGGCCTGTGGATTCCTGGGCATTTACCACCTGGGCGTGGCTGCCGGGCTGTAGGCACATGGGGCGGGGCTGCTGGGTGATGTCAGGGGCTATGCAGGGGCGTCGGGCGGGGCCCTGGTGGCAGCAGTGCTGCTGACTTCCCCTGAGCAGCTGGAGGTGAGTGTGGGCAGGGCACATGTGACATGTGACATGTTGCATGTCAGGGGTCACGTGTGTGCTTCCCACCCTTCCCACAGGCCTGCACAGGCTTTTGCACACATCCTGGCCGAGGATACCAGGCAGCAACCACTGGGCGTGGCCACACCCAGCTTCTACCTCATGGAGCAGCTGAGGTGCATGGGGGGGTTAAGGGGATGTTGTGGGGCACACATCACATGGTACATGTAACATGTCATAGGTCACGCATGTGGATCCCATTTCAGGGGTCACAGGTCACATGTGTCCCCCCTCACCTGCACCATCAGGGACGGCCTAGACCGGATCCTCCCAGCCCATGCTCATGTCCTGGTGCAGGGCCAGCTCTATGTGTCCTTGACTGTGGTGAACAAATTCCAGAACCGACTTGTGTTCCAGTTCCCGACCCGTGAGGACGTCGTACAGGTGAGGGGGCAGGGCCGCAAGTGTAAGAATGTGTCATGTTCTGTGTTTCCTACATGTATATTTCATCTGTGTTTGCACATGTGTGTCGCATGTTTGCACATACGTGTATTGTTTATGCTCATGTGTGTCCCACGTTTCCCCTCATGCGTGTCCTATGTTTCCCCTCATGTGCAGGTCCTTCTCGCCAGCTGCTTTGTCCCCATTTACTCAGGGCTGAAGCCCGTGGAGTTCCAGGGTCAGGTGGGCAGGGCGGTGTGGGTGGGTGTGGTCACACGTTTCTCTGACAGGTGACCCCGAACACGCGTGTATATTGTGGCCATTCCTCTCATGTCCCCCGGCCCCCCCATCTCCCCAGGCCTGGGCAGATCACGCAGCCTCCCCCTGCCCCCTGGAGGTTGCACCCTCACCGTATCCCCATTCTGTGGATGCCATGACATCTCGCCCCACGACCCTGGCCAAGGTCTTGGCTCGAGCGTGCACGTGACTGGACAGGACGTGCAGGTGAGCCATGTGGGGCTTCCGTGGCCACTCCTGTCACAGCATGCTTGCACCAAACTCACTTCCAGCCCAGCCCACACACACTCCTGGCTCCACCCACACTCATTTGCGGCCCCGCCTAGATCTCCACTGCCAATGTTGCCCGCCTGGCCCGAGCGCTCTTCCCGCTGTCCTGTGCAAGCCTGGAATCCCTGTACCATGATGGTTTCTGCGACACCATGAGCTTCCTGCGCCGCAAGGGCTGCTTCTGGTGAACAGGTGTGTGTGCACACATGTATGTAGCTGAATAAATGAAGTCCCTGTGATTTACATGCTTGTCGTTTGTTTTACACGCATGTCGTGCCTGTGGCTTCTGTGATCCTAATGCGCCACCTCCACAACACTTACGTATGTCGCGTGTACACATGATATCCCGGTTGGTGCCGCCTCCATTACATGCAGTTCACATATGGAGTCATGGTGTTTCCATGTGAGCCAGTGCAGTGCGCATTGGAACCTGTGTACATGGCATGTGAGCGCGTATAGTTGACATGTGAGCCTCTCGATATGTGAGTTTGTGCAGTTGACTTATGAGGTCATGTTTTTGCCTTGTAGGTCCATGTAGTTAACATGTGAGCCCGTATAGTTAGCATGTGAGCCTGTGTATTTGACATGTGATCCCTTGTAGTTAATATGTGAGCCCATGTGCACAACATGGTATTCATGTACTTACCATACATGGTCATGTACTTACATTATGGCTTCATGTACTTACTGTGAGATCCCATGTAGCTAGCATGTGTAACTAGGTAGTTTGCATTGGTGTCACATACTTAGCATGTAAGTAGCACGCGAAGTCATGTGGGCAACATCTGAGCCACTGCAGCAAACGTAGGAGCCCTCAGAGTTTACATACGAGTTCATGTAATTAACACAAGGACATGCAGTAAACACATGAATTCACATGGACAACATGTTTTATTTGCTTTACCAGGGTGTGGTTGGGGTTGGAGGGGAAATAAATACGTGGTCGATACATTGGCGGTTGGGTTATATATGTGGGTTACATATTTGCACTTCCTCCACCTATGTTACATGTATGATATGCATGTTTATTTTTAGTTGTTTGTTGTTATTTTCTGTTCTTTGACTTGGGCCAGGTCATGTGTGTGAGGGGGGGCACAGGAATGGGCAGGGCGTGCAGGGATAAAACATGAAGGAGGAAAAAATAAAACTAAAAAGAAGGGAAAGAACCCGCGAAACAATAACGGTGGAGACGAACAACAACAATAATAATAGTGGGGAAAGAATGGGCTTAAATACTGACTCACAGCACAGTAGAAAAATTATAGGAAGTTTAGGCTTAGCTCCTCCCTACCAGGTGTGTGTTGTCACCAGGTGTGTGTCATCAAAACAGGAAGACGACCAACAAAAGCCTTGGGGCAAGGAGTTCCCGCCAACAGCTTCAGGCAAGCTCAAGGCACTTCAGTGGTCTATGCAGGGCCCTACAGGTCCCCCTTTCTCGTAATATAAACTAACACCTGCCTTAGGTGACAGAGAACATCAGCATAATTCCTTACCCATCATTGGAGAGGTCACCCAGGCCTGTAACCTTCCTATCTTAGGTTAGATATTTGACCCGTCTGTGTTACCCTTCACTGGTGAATAGTTTGTTCAGCCACACGTGGGCAGAGGCATTTTCTCTTGAGTCAAAGACAGTATCTGTCTTGTTAGAAAGTTGGCCTGGGCCTCTTTAGTGCTGTGGCAAAATAGCACCAAGTGCAAGGCCTAAAAACCCAAATGATCTGCCCACAAGTTGAAGTCCTTGTAAAAAGCTTTCTGCATTGGCAAGTGGCACTCAGGTTTCATAGATGTTAATGACCTGCATGGCTAAAGCATGTGTATAACTTAAAAACTGATCACTCCAGGATTTCTGGAGAAAAATGATGAATTAACACAGATATGTGTGAAAGACAGAACAAGAAGCCATATGAGCTTCTCACAAATATTCAAGTGTTCCCTTTGGAAGTTAGTTTGTAAATTTAGTTTAAAAATGCCAGTTTGTACTAGATAATAAAGTGTGATTTGGGTGGCTAAGACTTAAGCCAAATCACCTGATAGTTGATCTACTGTGCTTGCAGGATTTACAGATTGGGAGAGGGCTATGGTAGAATCTGTTGCTTCAGTGGTAAAGGCAGCATTGGCAGCCATGATCCCGGAATCTCCTATCCTCTGTGCTGCACACCTGGGTACGTCCCCGCAACAGCTGTTACATTTGGCAGACCTGCTGAGAACAATTGAAACTTCCTCCAAAATTATTAGCATTGTTTACAATAATAAGAATGGAACCAGAATACAGTACCTGAGATGAAATTGAAATTCTTGTCCTTTGTATAAAAGTATAAATTTATAGCCACTTAATCCAAACTATAATTAATGGTCTGGAAAAAAAGGCCACATATGGCTACTCAGAACCATGGCTACTCAGACCCACTGGCATCAGGATAGATAGATTCTTGAAGACCCATCAGACCTTTTTTCTGGCTGTTAAATCACCATCCCTCTGCACATGTTGAATCAGCCACTCAGGCACCCAAACAGGTGCATCTTGTGGAAACACACAAACTGACCTTTGAGACCATACTAGAACTGGGTCAGGGCCTCCCCATTTTGCAGTAGTGACACTCTTCCACATAACTGAGCCATAGTCAGATGACCCAGGGCCCCAATGCCTGTTGGTCACAGATCGAGCAGCACCATCAATAGTTAAAAAATTTAAAATATAAAGGACAAGAGAAAGGTGATTATGAGGAGATCCTGTAAACTCCCCCCTGTTTTGTTTTATGAAGATAGGCTTTAATTGTGAGATGTGCATGTTCCACCATGGCCTGACCCTGAGGATTATAAGGGATATCCATTTTACGTGAGATAATTTTTTTTTTATTTTTGCAAAAAGCGTTAAAACCTTGACTAGTATAAGCAGGGCCATAATCAGGTTTTAATTGTCTGGGCATTCCCATATAAGCATAGGCTTGTAAACAATGGCTCTTAAAATCCTTAAGCCTTTCTCCAGTATGAATACAGGCAAATATGAAACGAGAATGGGTATCCACAGATACATGAACAAATTGTAGTCGACCAAAGGAAGGAACATGAGTAACATCCATCTGATAGATATCATTAGGTGTGACACCACAGGGGTTAACTCCAAGGTGTGGAACAGGTAAGAACTCTGCACATAGGGGCCAATTCTTAACTATATCAATAGCTTGGTCTCTAGTAATTTTAAAATGGAATTTAAGTGACCCTGTATTAAGCTGGAAGGTTGTATGAGCTTTGCAGGCTGCTTCATAACCAGATTCTCTGATCATTATGATTGTACTACCTCTTTTAGTTTTAAAATCAACAATGGCATTTTCTTCACTTAAAGGGCTAGGCAAATCAGAATGCGCTTGGAGATATCCTACAAAAATTGGATGAGAGAGCCTCCATAGTAGGCTTTGTATGGCTAGTAAATGTTCTTGTACATGAGACACTGGAGCTATATAAGCAGCAGTTTCTAAGGGAGCCAATATATGATAGACATATTTACTATCCGTGTACAAGTTAAATGGCTCATCAGAAAAATCTTGAAGGGCTAATTGTACTGCAGCTAGTTCCTCGAATTCTGCAGACTTCACTTTAAGTATAGAGCGTTTGATAATGGGAAAAGAAACAACTACTGCACAACCATTTGAAGAGTCATTTGTAAATACATTACAGACCCCCTTCAGAGGATTTTGGGAAATAACCTTGGGGAAACACACAGGGTGGTTTTTAAAACAATGAGCTAACTTACTGGAAGGAAAATGACTATCAAAGCAGCAGGGTGTAGAAAACAAGTAATGTGCCCACTCTTCATTAAACTGTTGAAACTATTGTATCTGTTGTTGAGTATAGGGAGTAACAATTACATCTGGCATTTTGCCAAAAACTTGAATACTCATTTTGTATGCCTTTTGAATAATAGAAAGCATTGCCTAAGGATAAGATCTAACTGTCTTTCTTGGGGATGCATGTTCATGCACCCATAATATAGGACCAGTTTGCCAAAATACCGCAATAGGGGAATACCTGAAACAAAGACTAATAACATCAAGTTCTGAGAATAGTCAATATAATTTAAATGTGCAGGTTGGAGACATTTTTGCATAAGCTGTATACATTCTCCCACATCAGGCGTTAAGGTGAAGAAGTGAGATCAGAATCTCCTTGTAAAATATCAAATAATGGTCTAAGCTGCCCAGTGGGTAGGGCCAAACTAGATCGAACCCAATTTATGTCTCCCAATAATTTTTGAAAATCATTAAGGGTGGTCAGATTATCCAGCCTTAAAGTAATCTTTTGAGGATGGATACCAGAAAATAACAAATGATGACCCAGGTATTGATAGGGAAATTCTTGTTGCCCCTTTTCTGGGTTTAATCTTAAACCCGCTAATTGAAGATTATGTTGCAATTCTCCAAAAGCCTCATTCAATTCCTTAGAATCCAGGCCGGCTAAAAGAATATCATATGTATAATATATAGGGATTGAAATTTCTCTCTAATGGGGGCAATGGCCAATGATACATTAATTTGCCAAATAGTGGGACTATTGGCCATTCCTTGAGGCAAGACCACCCATTGATATCTTTTATAGGGCTCTTTAAAGTTAATAGAAGGAATGCTAAATGCAAATCGCTCACTATCCTGAGGTTGCAAAGGAATGCTAAAAAAGCAATATTTTAGGTGGATAACTAATAAATGATAGCCTTGAGGAATACCCACAGGGGAAGGAAAGCCAGGTTGTGTTGCTCCCATAATTTACATGCAATCATTAACAGCTTGGATATCTTGTAGGAGTCTCCATTTTCCAGACTTTTTCTTTATAACAAAGATTGGGGTATTCCATGGGGAAGTGGAAGTAACAATATGTCCTGCCTCTAATTGTTCCTTTGTAAGTTGATGTGCAGCCTGTAACTTCTCAATAGATAAGGGCCATTGCTCCACCCACAGTGGGTTATCAGTTTTCCAGATAATAGAAACGGGACCAGGCTGCATAGCAATAGACCCTAGGGAAAATTTCCCAGCCCAGAGCGATCTCTGGCTCTTTTGATAATTAAATTTTTGGATGCAACAGACTGAGGGTCACCGTGTAGGAATTTACCCAGTCTGTTTTCCTTGTACATAATCTTGGTCAGCCAGCATATTTTTAACAGGCTCAGTAGTAAGGACTGCTCCTTTGGCCTAAAGCACATCTCTCCCCCAAAGATTAACAGGTATATGACATAACACAAAAGGCTGAAAAATTCCAGTATGTCCTTCATCATCTGACCATTTAAGAACCTGAGTACTACATTCTGGAGTACAGCAGTTCCCACTCCTTGTAAATGAGTGGAGGCTGGCTGAAGAGGCCATGCTTGTGGCCAATGTTTTTTTGCTATTACTGAGGAGTCCGACCCTGTGTCACCAAGTCCAGAAAATTGTCTACCTTGTATGGTAAGGGTGAGCATGGGGCGCTGTTCAAGAGTTGAAACCCAAAAGGCACCCATGGGGCCTGTGGACCCAAAACCAGCAGATCCCCTGATGTCATTTAAAAAGGGATTGTTGGTTTTGAACATAGGGAGAAGAACCAATTGCACTATCCGAGCACCCTGTGGTATCATTAATACCCCCATTTCTGCCCTAAACATGATTTTTATTTCTCCTTGAAAGTCTGAATCCACTATTCCTGGAATAACTCTAATTCCTTTCAACAAGGCACTACTGCGTCCTAACAATAGCCCTATTGTTCCTGGGGGAAGTGGCCCAAAGACTCCTGTTCTCCAGGCTTGAGTGTCCATTTGTGGTGTTAATATTGCACAAGTAGCAGAACAGAGGTCCAATCCTGCGCTTCCTGGGGTACCTCAGATAAGGTCCTGGACATAACGGGGTTTCTCTGAGGGATCATCTGATCATCTGTATAGGGTGGGTTACAGGTGTATCCATTACCCCATACACCTGGGCTTGAGGGGCCCAAGGCTGGCCCGGCTCCCAGTTTCCCTGAGCCAGTAAAGGATTAACAAGAGCATCTGTCTTTGTCCTACATTCCTTGCTCCAATGATGACCCTTACAGCAACATGGGCAAAGCCTTAGCCTAGGGCTCAATTGCATTGCCACACCCGGGGGCAGTTCCTTTTGAAATGTCCTGGCTGTCCACATCCAAAGCAACTCTTTGGTCTGGCTACTCCATTGATCTCCCCTCTTTTCACGACTGAAACTATAACCTGGCCCATAATGTGATGCCCATCTATGTCGCAACATATGCGTATATAGTCATTAAGACTTTTGGACTTATGGGGACATAAAGCCTCTTTACAATACATTGTCTACTGTTTCTTTTGCCTTACATATGACTCTCAGGTTCAGTAGCTTCCATTTATTAATTACTGATTCCACTGTTTGGTATTATGACTAGTAATAACTCTCCTGTAGAGAGCTGCGAAATGCCGCGCCTTAAAGATGGCACTGGTTTCTGCCCTCCACCTTCCCGATGGTGAGTACTCTCTGTATTAAACAATTCCATATTTGGCTAAAAGCTGAGAATCTGGCTTGCTTCTGTGTATATGTATCTGTCTGTTTTTTGTTTTTCACCGCATGGCGTTCTGGGGTTGATTGCCCAAGGGCTTTTAAGCTGTGGGCTGGGCTGTCCCCGGGGTCAGAAGATTATACAAGGTTCCTGAATAAACTGCTTAAAGAAGAGTCTGAACGTTGTGTTTTCTTTGCTGGTCAAAGTAGAGGCGACACTGTCCTGTAAAAATTCCTTCAAGAGTACCTCGAACTTTCTCTTCTAAGAGGTTTTTAGGGCAGCTGGACTAATGTTTAGGTCTTTTGTGTATGGCGATTCACATGGATCTCTTTGTAGTCTTCTACATATCATTATCCTGTTTTGCCAGAACAATTTGTTGAAAATGATTGCCTCCTTCCATTGTATTATTTTTCCTGTTTCATCAAAACTCAGGAATTTGTAGGTGTGTTGGTTCATATCAGGATTTTCAGTTCCATTGGTCTACCTTTCTACATGTGTGACAATATCAAGTGCTTTTTTTGGTACTTTAGCTCTATAATAGAGCTTAGGGCTCGAAGTCAGAGAATGTGATGCTTTCTGAAGTTCCTTTATTATACAGCATTGTTTTGACTATTGTGACTCTTTGTTGTTCCAGACACTGTTGAGTATTGTTTTTTCAAGATCAGTGAAGAAATAAATGTGCTAGGATTTTTACTGGGAATGCTTTGAATTTGTAGATTGCTTTTGGCAAAATTGGAGTTTTTACTATATTTATCTTACCAATTCAAGATCATGGGTGATCTTTCCATTTTCTAGTATCTTCTTTAATTTCCTTCTTTAAAGACACAAGACCATGCAATATAGGCCTTCTACTAGTTTGGTTATAGTTACCCCAAGATGTTATTTGTTGTTTTTCCTATTGTAAAGGGTGGTGACTCTCATCCCTTTTATCTTCTGTATATAGTAAGGCTACTAATTTTTTTTTCATTAGTCTTGTGTACTGTCACTGTTTGAAAGGTATTTATCATCTGTAGGAGTTCATTGGTAGAGTTTTTTGGGTCACTTATATAAACTATCATATCATCTGCTAATAGTAACAAATTGACTTATTACTTTCCAATTTGTGTCCCTTTGATCCTTTTTTTTTTCTTGTTTTCTTTCTGTAGCTAAAACTTCAAGCACAATATTGAAGATTTATGGAGAGAATGGACAGATCTCTTGTTCCTTATTTTAGAGGAATTGTCTTAAGCTTCTCTCCACATAGGTTAATGTTCTATGTTGCTTTACTGTATATTGCTTTTATTATGTTTAAGTAGGTTTCTGTTATCCCTATTCTTTCCAAGGACTTTATCATAAAAGGGTGTTTGATTTTGACACTGGCATTTTCAGCATTTAGTGAGATGATAATGTGATTTTTCTGTTTTACTTTATGTATATGGTGGATCAAATTGATAGATTTTCATATGTTGAACCATCCCTGCATCTGTGACATGAAGCCTACTTGGTCATGGTAGAGGATTATTTGATGTGTTCATGCAATCGATTTTCCAGTATTTTATTGAATACTTTTGCATCATTGTTCATAAGGGATATCTGCCTGTAATTCTGTTTCTTAGTTGTGTCGTTGTGAAGCTTACATATCAAGGTAATTTAAAACTAATTAAAAAATGGTAATGAACCTTTTGCTTCTATTGTGTGAGACAATATGAGGAGTATTGGTATTAGCACTTCTATGAAATATTTGTAAAATTCTGCACTGAAGTCCTTTGGCCTTGTGTCTATGTGTTTACTTTTGTTTTTGTTTTTTTTTTTTTTTTTTTGTTTTGTTTTTGTTTTTTTTTTTTTTGGGGGGGGGGGCTTTGGTGCAGTTTCTTGACTATTTCTATTTCAGTATGTGATCTAAATCTTTTTAAATTGCTTATTTATCCTTGTTTTGAATTTGATAAGTGATAACAATCCAGAAATCTGTCCATTTCCCTTAGATTTTTTTACTTTTGTATAGTACATGTTTTCAAAGTATGACCTGAAATGTCTCTGGGTTTCCTCAGTGTTTGTTCTTATATCCCCATTTTAATTTCAGATTTTGCTGGTTTGCATGTTCTCTCTCTGCTTCTTGATTTGTTTACCCCTAAGATTTGTCTATCTTGTTTATTTTTCAAAGAAACAACTTTTTATTCTATTTATTCTTTGTATTGGTTTACATGTTCCTACTCTATCGATTACAGCCCTCAAATTGATTATTCACTGGAAGGTACTCCTCCGGGGGTAAGTTTGTTTCTTTTTGGTCTGTGTCTTTCAGTTGAGCTCTTAATTATATAATTTGACTATCATCTGTTTACTTCACATGAGCACTGATTGCAATGAACTTTCCTTGTATAACTGTTTTAAAAGTGTCCCATAACTTCAGGTGTGTTCTGTCTTCATTTTCATTGAATTCTACAAATCTTTTATTTATTTCATTATTTCTTCCTGGACCAGGGAATAGTAATTTACTCATTATTCAGTTTCTATGAATTTGTAGGGTGTCTGCAGTTTGTATTCTTGTAGAATTCCAACTCAAAATCATGGTGATCTGATAAGATATAGGGGGCTATTCAATTTTATTTTATTTTTTATCTGTTCAGGTTTGTTATGTTGCCTTGTATGTAGTCAGGTTTACAGAATGTCCCATGTGTAGCTGAGGAGAAGGTATATTCTTTTGTGTTTGGATTGGATGTCCTATAAATGACTACTAAAACCAAATGGGACAAAACTTTTGTTAGTTCCTGTGTTTGTTTGTGAAGCTTAAGTTTGGTAATCCTGATTAGTGTTCAGAATGGGGTGGTGAAATCTCCCACTATGAGTGAGTAAGGTTTTATGTGAGCTTTGAGTTTTACTAGTGTTTCTCTTAAGAATGTTGGTACCTTTTAATTTGGATCAGAGATGTTCAGAATTGAGACTTTATATTGATGGATTTCTCCCATGCTGATTATTAAATGACCTTCTTCATCTCTTGAGTGATTTTGGTTTGAAATTAAACTTCTTAATATTTAGATACCTACACCTGCTTCCTTCTTGAGTTCCTTTGATTGGAAGATATTTTGCAAACCTTTTACACTGAGGTAATGTCTGTCTTTGAAACTTAGATGCATTTCTTGTATGCACTAGAAGGATGGAATTTGTCTTAATATACACTCGGTTACCCTGTGTGTTTTTATAGGCAATAAGACCGTTAATATTTTGGGAAATTAAAGACCATAGTTTGTTAATTCTTCTTTGTTTCATTGTTGTTGGTGGTGGTATTGTGAGTATACTTGCCCACTTTTTCTTTTTGGTTCTTGTTAACTGATATTAACTTTGCCTATGTCTTCATTATTGTAGTTAGCTTGCTTGGTTAGAATTTCTTTCTAGAATTTTCTGTAGGACTGGATTTAAGGAAATATGTTTAGGGAATCTGGCTTTGACATTAAATATCTTGTTTTTTCTGTCTATAGTGATTGAGAGTTTTGCACATTATTTTAGCCTGGGCTGGCATCTGAGGACTCTTATTATTTGTTCATGATCTATCCAGGCCCATCTGGCCTTGTGAGATTCCATGGAGAATTCAGTTGCAATTTTGATAGGTCTGCCTCTATATGTTACTAGGTCTTATTGTTTTGCTCTTAATGTTCTCTTGTCATTATGTATGATAGGTGTTTTGATAATCAAGTGCCTTGGCGAGTTTTAATATTTAAGTCTATTTGTGTTTAGTATGCTTCTAATACTTTCATTGGCACATACTTCTGACTGGAAATGATTACTTCAAGGAATTTGTTGAATATGCTTTCTGCCCCTTTGATCTGTGCTTCTTCACGTTCTTGTATGTCTATTATTGTTAGATTTGGTCTTTCACTGTGTCCCATATTTCCTATATATTTTTTGCAAAGGATTTGTTGGATTTAAATTTTCTTTCCTCGGTGAATTGATTTCCTCTAGATTATCTTCAATGCCTGAGATTCCCTCTTTGATCTCCTGTATTCTGTTGGTTATGCTTGCATTTGTAGTTCTTTACACTTTACCCAATTTTCCAGTCTCCAATATTCTCTCTCTGTGTGTGTGTGTGTGTGTGTGTGTGTGTGTGTTTATTGTCCCTATTTCACTTTTCATGTCTTGAACTGTTTGAATGGTTTCCTTCATCTGTTTGATTGTTTTTTCTTGGCTTTCTTATTTTCTTTAAGATATTTGTACATTTCTTGCATTTTTCTTGTTGTTTTCCTGTATTTCTTTCAATTATTTTTTGTTTTTTTCTTCCATTATTTTAGTGAATTTTCCCATATCTTCCTTGAGGTCCTCTATCAGTTTTATGAAGTTGTTATTTTAGGTTGTTATCTTCTGCTTCATCTATTTTGTTATTTCCATGTCTAGTTTGTGTAGAGTCCTTAGGTTCTGGTGATAACATACTGGTCTTTGCATTGCTGAATCTACTTTTTATTGCCATCCACCATTTCTTCTTCCAGTGGGTGCACTTGGAGTCTTTCTTTTTCTCTGTCCTCCTGTCTTGGTGGGTATATCTGGGTAAACAGTTTCATATCTGTAACTCTGGATAATATGAGCTCTCTTGGAGGTCTCTCAACCAGAGGCCACAGAAGAGCTAATGATATGGAGTAGGCAGACTCAGGATGGTCTCCAGCGTTCAGGGAGAGTGCAAATGATGGGGATCAAAGATCAGGTGAGTATAGGCTCAATGTGGTCCTGCATGGGTAGGCAATTCCATTATGTTCAGACCCCTTCCAGGAAGTTCTAAGGAGATGGATTTAATATTGGGACCACTGGGGCTAAACACTTATCTTGACCAGTGTCCCCAGGAGGGCCAAGGATAGGGGGAAGGCATTCTGTGGGTTGCTAATGGAAACTGAATACCAGGACTAAAACACTCAGGTCAAGTTTATAGGGGGAGTGAAATGCAGAGCTATCCCAGTATTTCACAGGGAAGGATATGGGGAGATTCAACTAGGCCTGCTCCCAGACTCACCAGAGGCAGAATTCAAGCGATGGGGCCAAAAATCAGGTGAATGTGATCTTAAGGTGGTCCTGCTTGGATTGGTGGATTCAATATGCTCAGAGTGGAAACTCAGGCAGATTGTAGGCATAGGGGACCAAACAAAGGATGAAAGCAGTGTCAAGACAATCCTGGGTGGATAGGAGCTTTCAGTATGCTCAGAGCTAACCCACGAAGTTCCAAGGAGAAGGACAGTTTATTGGACCAATGCTCATCGTCATCAGTGACCCAGAAGGACCATGGTTGAGGGGAAGTCAGTTTCTGGGTGGTACATGTACCAGAATTCCAGGACTGAACCACTCAGGCCAACGATATGGGGGGGTTGGAGGTGCAGAATTAACTCAGGGAAGAATTAGGGGAGGGGTTTACCCAGGCCTGGTTCCACACTCAACTCTGATGGAGGGAAAGCAATGGATCTCAAAGATAAGCAAAGGCTCGAGGTGGATCTTCATTGATAGGTGGTTCCAGGATGCTCAGAGCAAATCCAGGAAGTTGTGGGGTGATGGAGGGGTTCTAGGACATTCTCTGGGCAAGGGCTTTCTACCAGCTGTGTGGCCAGCAGGGTCAAGGTTCCCAAATATGTTTTCCATTAAATACTTTTATTTTTGTTTATTTATATTTTGTTAATTTAACACTCATTAAATAATGTCTTCCTGTCTACTCCTTTGTGTATATTTTCTAATCATGTGCTTGGGACACAGATAATAAGAATTGAAATATCATATTGGTGGAGTTGTCCTTTGAGTATGGATTGTTCTTCAAACACTCATTTGATTGACTTTTGTTAGAAGTCTATTTTGGTAGATACTAAATGGCTAAACTGGGTCACATGCAATGACTAGTAAATAAATTTTAGAACTAATTGGGAGAAGAAAAGAATCAGCTTCAGATTGTGAGGGTCAAATTGGAATGCAGTGTGGGAAGAAAACAAGAAAAGCAGAGAATCAAAAGTATGTGAAGATGAAATGATGGATGAAATGATGAAACACTGTACTATGTATTTTGAACTAAAAAATATATTTAAAATTAAGATCCATTGAGGTAAATCAAAGGGAAATGTCACTTACATTGAAAGTCATTTCCCACTTGAGTTCAATTCAAGGGACCTAAAATTTAAGAAGCTAGAACGAGCTCCTGAAAATTATCCATGGATTGCTAAAGTTGAAGGGTATCACATGTGCACAGGCATGTGCTTGATCACAAAGAACACATTCAATTAAACTCCTCAAGAAATAGAAAAACTTTTAATTGTAAATTTAAATCTGGGGAAATAGAACTAGGTCAAGGCTAAGGATGCTTTGCTCTCTTCCCAAAGTCCTGAGTTCATTTCTCAGTATTCATGGCAAGTGGTTTTTACAACCTTGAACTCTTGCTCCAATTATATAGTGCCCATTTCTGGCTACTGCAGGCAGGCACATGAATTTTACATTTTACATGTAAATTTACATTTACAATTCACATTATGAAAACAAATGTTTGTAGTAAACTTTTATTAAAAAATAACCTCAACAAAGAATCAAGGAAACATCATGCCAGGTTAGGAAGGGTAATAGGGATAAAACCAATTTCAATGTAAAGTCTAGGGGAACTAGGTTAAATGTGTGAGTTTCATGGTGGAGAGAATGGCCTGGCCCTGGCCCTGGCTGTGGCCCTGACCCTGAGCCCTGAGCCCTGAGCAGCCCTGAGCAGCCCTGAGGAGACCTGAGGAGCCCTGAGGAGCCCTGAGCCCTGAGCCCTGAGCCCTGGCCCTGAACCCTGGCCCTGAGCCCTGGCCCTGAGCCCTGGCCCTGGCCCTGGCCCTTGCTGTTCTGGACCAACGCAAATCTAAACAATGTAGATAACAGCTTAAAAAGATGGCTGCAGTAGTTATTTAATTGCAGAGCAGAGTAGTAACTTGTTTAAATGCTGAACTGTCATTGTGTATGCAGGGTTTTTAGAAGATATCACATATTTAATGTCGGGCGGCTGCCTCAAAAGAGATGGACTGAAATCCAATAATCAAAAAGTCTACTCTAACAAATGGATTATCAGCTTCCTGAAGGAAGTCAACAATGGCAAACTCACCTTTTGATGAATAACGGTGAGTCTTATTATCTTTTGTTCCATAGTTTGACTTCTTAGGAGAGAGAGTATTCATAAACGGAAGATTTTGTACTGTTTCTCCACAGACTACGTTCTCTGATGATTATGTAATCTTGAATTTGGTAACCAGTAAAAGCTGTAGGCACACTTCCAGAGGGGTGGCTGTGACTTGTTTAAGCGAATCAAATGCTGTCATTAAAATTTTAGGAGATAGTTAACTTGGGAGACTGCAATGTCCCATGATAACTCTTTTCTCAAAGCTGCTCTCTTGTCCTTGGGCCATGATACCAGGATACAGAATGCATGCAGGGTTACAAGGCAACATTTATGAACCAACATTCTGTCACATTCTAGTGCCTATCTCCCATGCTAAAAGGAGTATACCCACCGATGAACTAACTTTACAGCCTCACTGAGTTTCTCACAAACACAAGCAGGGCTCTTTCTTTTGAGTTCTACATATTTACCAGTCTCTCAAGCTACAACTTGCCTATAGTGACAAAAGCATGAAAACGAAAGCATCATTGTGCCATTCAAGTACAATGATGGGTATTTTAAACCTGTTTTCTATGCTCCAATTTCCTAATGTCTAGAGTGGAAACAATACATTTAATCGCGTCTACCATAATCCTTTTCCCTTTATTGAAAATAAAATTATTTCCTCTGAATCCTCTTACCTTTATAGGAGCTTGATCCCATGGTTTCTCAGAGTAGTTTAGATTTGCATTAGGCTGATGATTAAGGATTTTGAGCAGTGTCTTATGTTTCTTTCAGTCATTTTGGATTCCTCAATTGACTTTTCTCTATTAAGTCCTGTACCCCGCTTTCTAATATGGTTATTTAGAGTTATTTATTGTTGGTGGTATGTCATGTTATCAGCCCGAGAGAGTTCATTAGATGATATTACCTGATCAGGAGATTATTCAGTTATTCCATTTTTAAAATCAGTGGTCACTGTGTCCTTCATGGGTCAGTTCTGTAGTAACCTCTCAGAAACTGATGAGGCAAAACAGTACAGTTTTTTAAAATTGTGTAATCATTCGATTGTTAAAAAAAATCTACTATTATGTAATCAGTAATCACAATATAAGGCAGTGTCCCCCATTCTCTGGGCATTGCTTCTGGTACCGATCTGCTGCTGTGTCAATCCCACAGCAGCCAAATGATGGATGACACCATCATTACTTACGCAATCAAATAAGTTAATAATTGGATAGTCCTCCACTGTTAACTTTCAAAAGAGGGAACCAAACTCCAGTGATTGTCAATGTAGTAATACTTAGATAATTAAATAATGACACATGATTAACTCCCATGGAGGAATGGCCCGACTCAAGTCAAGAAGAACAACATCTTCATCGATTTAAATAATTAATATATAATGAAAAATGATTGAAAAATGACATGGTGGTGCACACTTAAATCCCACATGGAGTAGTCAGACTGATCTCTTCCTGGAATAATGGTGTTTTTAAAAAATTAAATTGATAATTAATTAGTGTGCCTTTTATATTATCACTGAGGAGATGGCACCACAGTCCAAAACCTTTCGCTGATGAAAAGATCTATTTACATAGCTAAATGATGAAGTAATGCAATGATATTACATCATCAATTACCAAAATCTGACTCCAAAAGGGACTTATGGTCCATAACATTATCTGTATTTTAATATATTTAAATTAAATGATGAATTATTACATAATTTCCTAGTTTAACAGTTAAAGTGGATGGTGTTTTATGCACGAAGCCTAAATGGTTACTTAATACTGAAGACACATTGAGTTCTTAATCATAGATTTGAACAAAAAATGAATGAATAAAGAGATAGTTTCTCATAATTCACCCCTATAGAGGTAACAAAATAATATCAACATTGATTTAAAGAAAGGAAGAAAGAAAGAATTAACAAGATGCAATTTAAACCCAATAATGTGGTTCCAGGCTCTGCTCTTCCTGTAGTAGAAAAACACAGATTTGAATAATGAAATAATCAGATAGTGAGATCGTCTGTCACAATTGAGTCACACAAGGTGGCGCCAAACTTCAGGGATCACAGAATATATAATGAAAGAATTTAATAATTACATCTGTCAATATGTAAACCATTGACATTTTTTGTATCATCAATTCCTGTGCAGACTTGCCAGGTATGAAAGTGTATGCTGTCATCGAGCATTTTTAAAATGCCATCAGTTAATCGTCAGATAATCATACTGTCTTGCCTGATGAATTCTGTTGGCCTGACATCATCACAAGCGCCTGAATGTCTGTTGTGGTGCGGCAGGACGTGAGATAATGGGCCCAATCCTGGCATAGCAGTAGGAGCCACAATGTTGATAACAGCTGAAAAGGTGGCCGCAGCAAGGGCATCAACAGCATAGCTGAGAGAGAAATGATCTTCTGTGTTCTGAGTCATCATCCTTTTGCCAGGTCTCGGTGATGGTGCTGACCTACTAGTGCCTCTCCTTCTTCTCATGGTAGATCACAACCGATGTGAAGATGTGGAGGAAGAGCAGGTAGTCAACACCCAGACCACTGTGCCGGCCTTGGTGAAGTCCTTGAACTTCTCGGTTGGCACCGTGCAAACATCTGGACTCAATCAACCAGAATCCCTCAAACTCAGGGGGATGCATAGATCATTCAGAAAATGCTCTGCCCATGTCTACATCTTTCCTAACCTTGTCCCTGACAGATATTTGCACCCTAACCATAAACGGTGATGTCATTTTCTGTCGTTTACATAATTTAAAGAATTTAATAAGTCAGTAGTACCTAACTGTCACAATAAATAGGTGATGTAGCATTTTACTGGCAGGGAAGCATGGTCAGATACGAGGCATGAAGGATGTCATCATCATCAATTGAGTCAATGACTCATAAAATGTGACGATATTGCACATTAACTCCACAAAAGGGAGCTTTACAGGTATCTTCAGGGAATGGAGGACTGTTGTTTACATAACTATGCAAATATTTACATTAACTTGGGGATTAACACAGACAGTCAATTTAAAAATATTAATTATGTAATTAGATGATCTTTGGCACCAGATTCCAGGTGTCATGGATGATATAATCATTATTTTACATAATTAAATTATCAAATAATGAGTTCATATAACATCATCCACTTCCCTAAGGTGGCTCCAAACCAGACACATGAACAATGCTGTCATGATAAATTTATGTATTTTAACTACATAATTGATATTAAGATGGTCTATAATAATTGCCTCCCACATCGCGTCACCACAATCCACTGATCATGGATTATATAATGTCCAATTTTTCTAATCAAATAACAACATAATCAGAGGATGAAATGGTCTGCCATACTCCACGCAATTGACTCTCTGTTGACTCCCACATGATTGTGGGAAATTCCCAGGTTCATCAGTTATTTAATCACAGAGCAGAGTAGTAACATGTTTAAATGCTGAACTGTCATTGTGTATGCAGGCTTTTTAGAAGATATCACATATTTAATGTTGGGCGGCTGCCTTAATAGAGATGGACTGAAATCCAACAATCCCTAAGTCTACTCTAACAAATGGATATCACCTTCCTGAAGGAAGTCTTCAATGGCAAACTCACCTTTTGATGAATAATAGTGAGTCTTATTTGTCTTTTGTTCCATAGTGTGACTTCTTAGGAGACAGAGTATTCATAAACAGAAGACTTTGAACTGTTTCTCCACAGACTACATTCTCTGATGATTAGGTAATCTTGAATTTGGTAACCAGTAAATGCTGTAGGCACACCTCCAGAGGTGTGGCTATGACTTCTTTAGGCGAATCAAAGGTTGTCATTAAAAGTTTTAGGAGATAGTTACCTTGGGAGACTGTAATGTCCCATGATAACACTTTCTCGAAGCTGCTCTCTGGTCCTTGGCCCATGATACCAGGATACAGAATGCAACAGGGTTGCCAGGCAACATTTATGAACCAACATTCTGTCACATTCTAGTGCTCCTCCCACATGCTTAAAGGAGTATACCCACCTATGAACTAACCTTACTGAGTTTCTCACAAAAACAAAGCAGGGTTCTTTCTTTTGAGTTCTACATATTTACCAGTCTCTCAAGCTACAACTTGCCTATAGTGACATAAGCATGAAAACGAAAGCATCATTGTGCCATTCAAGTACAATGATGAGTATTTTAACCCTGTTTTCTATGCTTCAATTTTCTAACTTCTAGAACGGAAAGAATACAATTAATCGACTCTACCGTTATCCTGTTCCCCTTATTGAAAATAAACTCCTCTTCATCCTCTTCCCTTTAGAGGAGCTTGATCCCATGGTTTTTCACGGTGGTTTAGATTTCATTATGCTGATGATTAAGGATTTTGAGCAGTGTCTTCTGTTTCTTTCAGTCATTTTGGATTCCTCAATTGACTGTTCTCTATAAAGCCCTGTACCCTGCTTTCTAATATTGTTATTCAGAGTGATTTATTGCTGGTGGTGTGTCATGTTATCAGCCTGACAGAGTTCATTAGATGAGATTTCCTGATCAGGAGATTATTCAGTTATTCCATTTTTAAAATCGGTGGTCACTGTGTCCTTCATGGTTCATTTCTGTTGCAACCTCTCAGAAACTGATGATGCGAAACAGTACAGTTTTTTTTTTTTTTTTTTTAAATCGTGTAATCATTCGATTGTTAAAAATCTACTAATGTGTAATCAGTAATCACTGTATAAGGCAGTGTCCCCCATTCTCTGGGCACTGCTTCTGGTACCACTCTCCTGCTGTGTCTTTTTCTATTCTAGGAAGTGTGGAGTCTAGAGCCCTTTGTTGGTGTTAAAATGTCTCTTGTGATTTCATTATAAAAATTTAAAATTCAGGTAAGCACTTTGAATGTCAGTCAGGCAAAGAGTTGAATCCTCACATCCTCCCTCTACTCCAAATTGCCTTTTGACAAAGACAGGTCAATAAGTAAAATACATTTACCCACTTATCGGCTTAGCCTCCAATCTTTAAATTCAATGTCTACTTATCTTGGGTATGGGTATGGTGGATATCTCTTTGTTCTCTAGCCTCAATGTTAGGGTAAAACTAAAAGGTGATCATGCATGGGGGCCATGGTAAATTCCATGGTAGGTGAGGGCGTCCAAGGTGGGGTACAAACATGAATCCGGCACCCCCCCCTTATCGAGCCTCTAATGGCAGCTTTTTAAAGGCAGAGTCTAAATTCAGAGGAAAGCTTCCTTTATTTACCCTGAGGTTGGGGAACAGAATGGTGCTACCTGCAACTCACTGTTATGGCTGAAGCTTCACTCAATCCTCCTTCTATACCTACTCAAGGAACAGATGCTTGAGGTATACAGAATAGCAGCTAAGGGAAAACATCTCTACCCACACCTCTGCTAAGTCCACCAACACCTGACTTCCCGACCACACATTGTCCCTTGCCAGCAGGAAGAAGCCAGACTCAGACCAATGTGCCAACATCAGGGACTCAGTGTTGTTTAGGTCGAAGCCCTGCTGGCTTCTATTTGTATACAAATGGTGCGATTATTTGGTTGCCCACTCCCAAGCAGCTGTGTATCTTCTATTCAACTGGTCCTGTCACTTAGGCTGTAAGAACCAATCAGATCCTCTAGTGGAACCACCATTTGGGGGTGGGGTTCTTGTGAATCCAGGCTTTCTTCTCAGATCATATCATGAAGCTATTTCTTATGCAGTTCGTTTGGTTCTATGTACATGAACAGAAATTGGAGAACCATGGGGTGGACCCTCTCTCCTTCCCAATCTGTCTGTAACTCTCTCACTCTCCCTCACTCAATTTCACACTCCCTTTCCATCTCTGTGTCCCTCACTTCTCTCTCCTATGTTGCACATCCAATCAGAAGGCAGAAAGACAGTGACTGCATCCTTCTGAGCTGGAACGCCTCCACAGGTCTTTATTATCATCTGTGTAAGTTGTTCCCCAATAATATACTCATTTATCATTTGTGTTTGGTCTAATACACTTATTAACACCACATTTGCACGTGAATTCATTTTATTTATTAAGACTAAAATCAAGTATTATGTCTAACATGTTCACAAAATTCTTACCTGATATGGGTTTTCTCTTCCATGAGTTCTTCCCTATTACCTGATATGATGATAAAAAAGGACTTAAAATGTGTACAGGATTAGAGAAACAGATGAACAAAATTATGCAATGTTCATTACCATGACCTATCAGTTTTCTTAGAACATACTGTAGTTCCCCCTATAGGTATTTTCAAGGGAACCTTATTTTCAAAAACCATGAACAGTCACAAACTCACACACTGACATCACATAATTAAAATTAAATAAAATCTCTAAACAGATTTTCATATGTGAACATTTTCTCTTGTGAGCACTCATACCTGTATCCCATGTGTTAAGGGTCTTAAATTCTTCAAAGATTTCCTACAATATGAATTGCTTCATGTAAAGAAAGCAAGCATAAAGGATTGGGATTAGAGAAAACAATTCCTCTGAATGAGGATTTTATGTAAGTAAAGACAAGTGTTAAGAGGAAACAGGATTCCCTAATCAGTGAATTCCTAGGACATTTGTCCAAATGTGTTTGCATTAGAGAACAAAACAGAGACATTGGAGTGCTTGAACTGATTGTTCACACTTGTCACATATTTTTATGGCCAGATTCCTATGTAACTGAATGTGTTTTGGCTGAAAATTGTACCAGTTCTTTCTAGTAAGACTCATTTCCATAAGTTTTCTTAGGCCCTCAAAGATCATTGGATAAGCAAAGTTCACAACTTTGCCAAAATGTGTACATATACAGGGTTTCTATGGTATTTTTGTGATTATAAAGACTAATGGTACATAGAGAGGGTTACATTCAGTGTCTTTCAAGTGTACATGCTTTTATGATTTAAGAGAGTGGTGGGATGTGCAAAGGCTTTACCACATTGATGGCATTCATATGGTTTCTCTCCAGTATATATTCCTATATGACTTTTAAGCACATCATGTGTTGTGAAAGCTTTACAGCATTGTTGGCATTCCTAAGGTCTCTCTCCACTATGTGTTCTTTTATGACGTACCAGATGGATGTGTTGTGAAAAAGCTTTACCACATTGTTTACACACATAGGGTTTTTCTCCAGTATGTGTTCTATTATGGCTTTTAAGCTGAGAATTACTTGAAAATGCTTTACCACATTGATTACATTCATATGGTCTCTCTCCAGTGTGTGTTCTTTTATGACATACCAGATTGTTGTGTTGTGAAAAAGCTTTACCACATTGATTACACGCATAGGGTTTCTCTCCAGTATGTGTTCTATTATGGCTTTTAAGGTGACAATTACTTGAAAATGCATTACCATACTGATTACACTCATAGATTTTCTCTACCATGTATGCTTTTTCATGGAGTTGTAGGAAACTGTGACATGCAAAGAATTCTCTATACTGAAGACTTCCATAAGGTTTCTCTGCAGTTTCAATTTTTACATGCCTTTGAAGATGCCTGTAACATACAAAGGTTTTCACACATTCATTGCGTACATTCACAGGATTCACTCCCCTTATGGTTTCCTTCATTCCTGCAAATATATGTAGAATATATAAAACTTTACCACATGCATGATACTAAAGAAACTTAGTACATATGTAAAATAAATTGATAATTTGTGCCTAATTGTAACCAGAATCAGATCTTGAGTTTTACATTCATAATGCTTACCTCATGAAGTATTGTTGTTTTCATTGAAGATACCTGTTGTTCACAGTAAGAGCCTTTATTTCATGGCACATATTTATGGCATCTATTTACATGAGATTTCTCACATAATTGAAATGAACTGAACCAAATCAGGGCTTTGACATAATTATTGCATTTATCAGTTTTTCCATAGTATAAATCATACTACATAGGCAGAATATACCAGTACAAATGGAAGCATTCAAGCATACCATTTGTCATAGGGATTTACTGCAGTGTGAGTTTGTTGATATCATTCAGATGATGTTGGAATACTGATGATTTTTAAACTTGTTTCACACTCAACAAATATACTAAAAGTGGGGACTACAAATTATCTTTCATTTCTTTTCACTGTCCTAAGATAGAGATGTATGTTGCTCCTTTGCATAATCTAAATTCACCTGGCTTGCGTTTTTTGTAGGTTTTCTGATATAGAATATCTCTGTGTAGACCTGGCTAGCATGGAACTCATTTTGTAGACCAGACTTGTCACAAACTTAAGGAGTCCACCTTTCCCTTCTTCATGAATGCTGGAAATAAAAGCATGGGCAACAACTACCTGACTCAAAATATAATATACTTATTAAAGTAAGATTAACAAATAAAAGGTTTACATATTTCATCCACACAATTTAACCTTCTTTTCCTCACAGACATGTGATATAGGGATTAAGGGTTCTCCACAACAACCTTCTTGATACTCATGAACTGACACTTTCAATAAACAGAAAAGTCACAAATATAAAAGTAATTCTTGCTTAACTATAGACTTTTTTCTTACAAGGTATTGCACATATATTTATCACCTATGCAATATGTATACTGTTTAAAATATCTGTATACTATGAAACTAAACAGACTGGCATATCTACAGCATAGACCTCAGGGTGCTATAATTAAAAAGGTGGTATCTGTTAAGGCATTGTTTCCTTCTCATTTTAAATGAATGCCTTGCAAACACAGAAAACCTACTTTTCACTGAGGTACATGGTTCTGTGAGAAAATAAAAATCATCACTATACTTTAAGCTGTGCTTATTTTCACTGTTGCTCTTCTTAATCTTTTTAATTTTTTAACTGTGGCAATTCAATAAAATATTCAGGATATATTAAAATATATTCAGAGCCAAATTTGCATGAATTTGCACATGAAATTTTACCTTTTATGTCTTCTAGAAATTTGGCAATGATCCTCCATATTATGGTCATCCCAAATGTAGCCTGAAATAACAGATAATATATGATGTATTTTTGCAAATTGTACGAAATTTAAGTATCAACTTCAATGATCCTTGGAACCATGCCTCACTCACCCATTTTTTCTTTTTTCTCAAACAAAATTACAGAATAGTATCAATAATCAAGAAATGGTCCCATATTATAAATCATGATGGAAATTTCAGTCTTACCTATAGCAGTGAGGTTCCTGTAGGTGTCCAGCATCACATCTCTGTAGACACTTTTGAGAAGGATTTAGCAAAGCCCAGTCTTCCTCAGTGAAGTAGATGTGCACATCGTCATAGCTCACTGCATCCTAAAATAACACATACATGGGTGACAAAGAAGTATAATACTCACATTGTAATTTAAACTTCTTTGACATTATAGTCATATAATTCTGGTGCTTCCCTCACTTATTTTACACATGGACATTATAATGTGTTCACCCAGTCACATTAGAAGTAAACTGAATAAGAGGTACACATGCACCATTTCTTGGCCATTTAAGTAGCATATAGCCCTGAGAAAGAAATCCCAATAAACAGACATAAAGGGAGAGGCAAGTTACCAGAACAACACTACTGAGAACACATCAGAAATAATTTGTATGATAGGGAGAGCCTATCATAGAAATAACCAAGGCCGTAGAACCAACATATGTCTTTGTTAGGTTTTCATTGCTCTTTAAGAGACACTATGGACCAGGGCAACACTTTCAAAGAAAACATTTAATTGAAGTGTCACACTTAAAATTTCAGAGTTTCTGTTATGGCAGGGAACATGACATCATGCAAGCTGCTTCAGTCCTCAAGGTTAGAGTCCTTACAGCATGACTCAGAGGCATCAAGGAGTTGTCTGTCACACTGGGCATCATTCTGAGACTAAGAATCATCAATGCCTGACCCTACAGTGATGTGCTTACTCTAACAGGATAAAGCCCTCTCCAACAAAGCCACACCACATCTACTGTAACTAGAGGTAACTCACAGAGTATGGACTGACAGCTGGGGGCCTTTAAGGCAATAAACTTGACCCTCTGAATGTGGTTGACACTTAGGTGATTTGATCTGTTAGGTGGCCCCGGTAGTGAAACCAGGACCCATCCCAGTTGCTTGAACAGTGTTTTTGGAGCCCACACCCTATAGTGGGTTACCTTGCTCAGTCTAGATAAAAGATATAGTGGATTGGTCCTTCTTCAGCTTTGTATGCCAGAATTTGTTGACTCCTGAATGAGGGCCTTATCCTCTCTTACTATTAAAAGTTGAAGGGAAGCGAGAGAGGTTGGAGAAGAAGATGGGGAGGAAGGGGTTGGTATGTAAAATGAAAACTAAATTTTTAAAAGAAATTAAAATAGAAACAAGTTTTATTAGAATCATGCACTCAAAGTGACTGGTTTTGCTCTCATTGTTGTTTCAGTAACAAGAATTTTGAAAACAAATTCATTCCTAGTTTTTATATGTTCAGATTGTGTGTGAGAGGTGTTTCCCATGTGTAATTATTACATATCATAGTAGAGATTGTCAGATACCCTGCATCTGGAGTTGAGGTTGTATTGAGCCTAGAATTTTGGGTTTTGGTATCTAAACTCAGGTCATCCCCAAGTAGAATATGTGCTGAGTCACCTTCAAACCCATTGTTCTTTTTGGGCAAAAGAGTAAATGTGATTTCCAGATTGAAAACAACATGAATAAAACAGAGTTCATAAATAAAAAATTAAAAAATAATCATTGAGAACATGATGCATTAGTATGCATATTCTGTATAAGATAAATTTGAAACATGACTTGACTACAGTGCAAACTATATTCCTGACACCCTCTAAAATGATATCTGATTACAAAAATTCATGCAAATGGGAATCAGAATCGCAATAGGATTATGAAAAACATAGTACATATATTGACACAGCATGGCTTCTCTACCTACAACAACCATGCAGTGATTCAGTGATTGAGAGGTATACAATATTAGGGAAAGTACAAAGGGGAGGAAGAGAAAAAGAAAAGAACAATAAGAGTTAAATAGTGTCAACTTTTTGTCAAAAAACCAAGAGAAACTCATCCAGGTAAACTGAGATCTTGTGCAATGTTACCCAGCTACACATGATTCTATGTGTTCAGAACTTAAATACACAGACTCTAACAAAATTAACTCAAAAGGACGCCTAAACTGTTTCCTTCTGACCCTCCCTCTACTGATATTTGTTTCAAAGAGAGACACCACATAGTCTAGATCTCTATGCAAATGGGGTAAATATTATGCTAACATTCAGAAAATTATATTTTAATTTAATGAACAATGTTACAAATTAATGAGTTCTGTTTATTAAATATATCTGAAAAATAAGGGGCATACACAAATCATGTTTTTAAGAAGCTTGGTCCCAAAAAACCCACTGAGGATATACAGTCACTTAATTTAAGAAGGGGTAATCAAGAGGACATAAGGACATTGCCCACAGACTTAAGGAATAAATAAAGAAATATGTCTGTAATGACAAATTGCGTTCATTTCTGTCTAAAGATCAAACAGGAGAGAACCTACAACAGATGGTTACAGATGGTTATTTTGGTGTTACTTTATTTTATTTTATTTTATTTTTTGAGGAAATTAAATTGTGACAGGATACTGCAAGTTGGGCCAGTAAGGCAATATAAGCTTTCAACAGAAAATATAGCACCATAATTACTTCATAGTCCTGGAGGAATATGAAAAAGCAGGTCATAATTTACTGGCGGGTCCTGAGGGAGAAGTGTCAGAAGATGAGAAAAGAAGGGAAGGCAAAACCAAGAAATGTTGAAAGCTGGGATAGGGAGGTATTGCTTTAGCCATGCCATATTCTAAGTATGTATTTTATGAGGAATAGCTTCTTGTATACTACTTCCAACAGGAAATGGAAGGAAATGGGAGATTCTAGGAAGTCAGCAGGAGTTACCATTCAATGGGACAAACTCAGGAGAAAGATACTCAAAAAGTACAGTTCAAGGGGAACACAGGGATTCCCAAAAACATTACCAACTAAGCCCACAGTGGACAATGGCCTACTAACCACAGCTCCACGTGGTGGGAAGAGTTGTGTTATCAGGATCTGAAACAACCCCTCCACAAAGTCACTGGCCCCAGACAATTGCATTTTCTCCCAAGCATCTTCCTTGTTTTAAAGAGGAGTGCTACTTTATTCTCAATAGCTCAGGACCTGATGGAAAAATCCTAATATCTAGAAACCCTGGGTGTTATTGGCTCTGGGTTTCAGAAGAATCTATGTCCATTCTCCATGAATGAAAACCTAAACAGAAAGTCTTGCTTGCTTTGTCCAGCTCTCAACACATCGCTGTTTTCTTTTCAAATAGTGGTCACCTGGGATCATCTTGACCACATGACAGAGCTATGATTTTTCTCTAGAAGAAAATAGATGTTTATGGCACATCAGCACCTAATGCTCATTGGAACCCATTAAGGCACCCTTGTACAACTTGTAAAAGCCCTACTCAAAGTTATGGAGGTGGACCTTGGCGGTTTGTAAATCATTGGTTTCTCCATCGCTATGGTTTGGATCCAAATATCTGGAGTATCCTGGGGAACAAATTTGTATTTTATCATCCTATTCTGTAACATGCCTGGTTAGCACACAACTCATTTTTTTTTTTTTTTAATTTGGGGATAGCACTATCTCAGCTAAATATTTTTTGTGAGTCACTATATTGCAAGAATTGGTAAATCCTTTATATCAACAATTCCACTCCTCTACATCACAGCTCAGTGGGAGAATGTAATCCAATACAAGAATGCCATTTACAGATGTTAGTATTTTCCCTTAGTTTTAAACTAGCCCTTAGGAAACAGAGGCAGGAAGTTCTCTATGAGATTGGGGCTAGCTTGCTCCACATAGAAAATTCCATATCATGCTATAACACAAACAATACACACACACACACACACACAAACACACATACACACATACACACACACACACAAACACACATACACACATACACACACACACACACACACACACACACACACACATATATATATATATATATGGTAAATTAAGAAAAAGAATGCCATTTAGAGCATACATAAAATTCACAAAATTAACTACAAATGTACATACTCCCTTAGCCTAGAGACAAGGAGGAGGGTTTGGGCCAAACCCAAATGACTTGACAGATTTTGATGAGTCCTCCTAAAGAACTCAGCCTCCTAGAGTAATGTATGGGGGATGGGATGGTGAGGTCACTGGGGGAAATAGGAGGATGGGAGGGAGAGGGATCTGGGATCGATAAGTAAATTAAGACCTTTTTATTTATTTTTTAACAACAGAAGAAAAGATATTGTGATGGCAAAAAAAAAGTGATAATAACTCCGCATGGATCTGACCCTTAAATGTTAGATATGAAGGGCAGAACTTCTGGAAGGCACTGCACAAACTGAACCTCTCCTTCTTTGGTAACTAGCCATCCATGTGCACCAAAAGCATAATGGAGCTGACTACAAAGAACTTTATTCCCCGTGGTGCATATTCGAAATCCTTTCCTCAGAAGCAGCCCACATGGAAAAGCATTCCTGTTTTGCACCCTTGTTGGGGAAGCTACCAGGACCACAATGGGCCTAACAGATCACTGAATGTGGCAGCACATTCCAGCCCAGCCTCCTCAGGGAGGGCCTGCAAAACAGACCTTAATGACTCGCCATTCCACCCCTCCCAATCCTGTCACTCACCATGCTGAAGCTTCTGTTCTCCTCCATTCCCCACAGCAGCACTCACAGAGCAGCAATCGATCCTCTGGTGGCTATTCTGATATAAAAGCAAGCCTGCAGCATGACTCCAGGAAGTCTCCTTTCAGACATGAGACTGGTGGGTTGGCTCAGTGTACCTGATTGGCTAGTGAGGCTTGATTGACAAGAACTCTTCCTCAAGGGTACAGTGTGCTAAAAGACACAGCAAGCCCAGCATCTCCTTTGGCCCTGGATTTTACTCCATACCTAGACATTTCAGAGATCTTCACAAATAGGAACTTATTTGGTGTTTGGTTTTTTTTTTTGAGACGGAATTTCCCTTGTGTGGCTCCTGCCATCCTATGCCTTGTTCAGTAAACTGCGCCGGTAAATGCCTTCCTAATTATTAATATTAATCTTGTTCTTGTTTTCTGGTAGATTTTTTTGATTAACTATCTAATGTTTATTTATTTATTTATTTTGGTCTTTGATATAGAGTTTCCCTTTGTGGCCCTGATGTCCTGGGACTTACTCTGTAGATCAGGCTGTCCTCAAACTCAGAGATATCCACTTGCATCTACTTCCTGAGTGCTGTAATCAAAGGCAAAAGCCACCACTGCCTAGTCAGACACAGATTTCAATGTCACTTACCAATGTCACCAATAGAAGACCCAGATCTGTTCCTGCAGTGCACAAGTACAAACTCTTTCTCCCTCCATGCAATATGCAGAGCTTGCACAGATCATTACATGATGCAGACTGAAACGATTCTGTTCTTCAACCATAAACATATCTAAACAAATACAAACTTGCTTTAAAAATAGAGTTTGGAGCTATGCATTAGATAGCCATAGATGACAGGCCATGGTGGAGCACACCTTTAATCCCAGCACTTGGGAGACATAATGAGGTGCATCTCTGTAATTTCTTGGCTGCCCCAGGCTACACCAGATTGATCCAGTCCAAAAGAGAAAGAGAGACAAGTGGTGCCTCATTCCTTTATCCCTGAACTTGGGAGGTAGAAATGGTTGGAGGAGAGAGAAATATAAGGGGGGAAGAAGACAAAAGTTCATTGTTTTCTGAGGGAAGAATCCTGGGGTCAAAATAGCCCAGCCCTTTGGTCTGAGGATTCAGTAGAAGTGAGAGCTAGGGATTGGCTGCTCTGCTTCTCTGATCTTTCATCATTAATTGCATATCTGAATCCAAGATTTGATTATTAAGAACAGCTAGAAGTAGCTTTACAATTCCCAGTGCAGTGTGTGAAAGCTAAACTGTAGTGTACAATAATAGAATTTATGGCAATAATATTGATTGTACTAATCTTTACCATTTTATCAAGTTTATTGCTATATTTTTTATGTATGAGTTTGAGAGAAAATGGCTTGTGCAAGTATAAAGGTTATGGGATGTAGATAATTATGTGAAGTTGAATGTCAGTATCTGAACTCTGTTCATCCCCCAAAAGATGTGCTGAGTCTCTTGCCAAGATAAACAACATGTTTTATCTGATGAGCCAAAACTCTTCCACAGATTAACAATAAAACCAAAATAAATAAAGAACTAAATAATGGTCTTTGGGAACATGAAGTATCAGAATTAAAGATGCTATATATGGTAATTTTGTAACATGAAATGAATACAATCCAATGACAATGAACAACAATTAATAACAAAATGCAGATTACAGAGGCACAGTAACATTTTTTTTTTGGAAATAGTCAGAATGCTCTGTGGAATTATGAAAACACGATACACAAACTGACATAATATGACTTTTATACTTACCAAAAAGCAACAACAATAAAATATGTATATTATTTGTAAAAGAATAAAAGAGATAGAGAGAATAACCCACGAGCAAAGGTCAAAATATATCAACAATTAATATAAAGTACAAAAGAAATTTAGCCACGAAAAATTGTGATCATGACCAATGTTATCCAAATACCTATGAATCCAAGAGTAAAGACATTAAATAAACACAGACTTCAACACCCCAATTAAATCAGATCAAAGTGACCCTTCAACACTTTTGACCCTGCAGCTATGGATATCTATTCCAAAGATAGGATGTCCCTGCTCTAGAGCTCTCTATGCAAAAGGACCTGATCTTCTACTATGGCTCTGTAGACCTTTATGCCCCTTTATGGATTCAGGTAAACCAAGCCCCACTGATGCCCATTCCACAAACAACATGGGAGAATAATTTAAAATCTGCTTCCTGCCAAGTGATTTAAGCACAAGATGAATACCCTGACCTGACTCCCTGTCCCAAACCATACACACCTGAGAAATCTCTGCAGAACATAGACTCATTTTGTACACTAGAATTAAACTTCACTCGGTAGAGTATTGTAACTCTTGTTAGCAGAGAGTTAAAAACATTATAATCTTGTATTGCTCAGAGACATCTGCATCACCACATTTTACTACTTTCTAAAATATTTATAAGGCAAACCTGAAAGTGGAATTGGATATTCAGAACTTCAAGTAATCAGACCTTCAGTTATCCAGAATCAGCCCCCACTGCACACCAACAGCATTGCATGCATGTGCACAGTGGACAGTTATATCATAAGCAACACACCCTCCCATGCCAGGGCTGCAGAGTCTCCGCCAAACCAAGAAACACATTGAGAGGAAGGCTCAGAGGAGAAGGGTAACTGCCCAGTTCACCACATGGACCAAAAGAACCCCAGTCTGTCTCATGGTCCACACAAATTTTGCAGAAATGACATCTGAGCAGACCTGCTTTGAAAACCTTACATTCAGAATGGTGTAACCTTTGTTCTTCCTTATAACTCGATAGAGCAGAAGGAAAAGAGAATCATGGAAAGAAGCCTTCTCAGAGTCCAGCATTGCCTGGGACCACTCAGTTGAACCTAAAATTTTGCAGCCCACGACCAGGGAATCAGAAATCCATGACTCAGATTGTATAGTCCTTGTAGCTCTGCACAACCCACCCTGCAGATAGTGGCCTATTCCAGAAAGTTTGTGTTTTAGTATACATTCTTCTACTATCCTGGAAGTCAAGCTGCTCATTATGAAAATCACAGTGACCTTTCTGTGCATATATTTTTACATACTCTTTGCTCCTGGTCAGTAACCTTTAACCTCATAGCTAGGAAATACTGCAGCCAAATGTATGCCACCTTCCAATATTCACTGTGTTTAATGTGAAACTCCTGTTTAAGAAAAGCAGGTTGTGAATTAGAGAACATTGAGTAATCATAGTAGGGCTTGTGGGCAGAAAAGTGCAAGTGGATATGATGTAGTTATGATCTAAAATAAAAAAATATTTTGAAAAAGGTAAAAATAGCTTCATGTCCTTGTGCTCCAGAGAGTAGGGGTTTCCAATTAGAGCACACCAAGTATTCCTCAAACCTTTTCTCTCAGATTGTACATCTAAACCCACAAAACATAACAGTCCTGTTACATAGTCCACAAGATTACACCCAGACCGGTTTTGGCTGAATACTGTAATTATCAAATTTGTATACATGAACAGGTCTCTCCTCTATCCAGAATCTTGATAGCCCTCATCTGTGGATTCCAAGATACAGCCCACAATTATGGATGTATGGATGTATACAATCCAAAATTATGGATTATCTAGGAATGATTACGTAATTCCATATTGCTTACCTCAACTAATGTTGAAGGAGGAAATCTCAGCTTCCATCCTGCCTCTATCTTTCTGCACTGTGACTCCAGCTGTATCCAAGTGGGACATGAACTCAATCATTGCACAAATCCCTCTCCATTTATAAGACCCCAAAATAATCAGAGATCTTGGGAGTTCACTCATTTTCTGGTCTATTTTCCCTTCTCACTGACAAGTCAAGGGCCCAAGTGGAACAAAGTGTAGGATTTTTTTCCCAGCACTGTACAGGAGAAGCAGGATTAGGAGTTCAAATCAATTCTCAATTACACAGCATAAGCCAAGCCACAGTTAGAAGACACTTTGCTCTACACAGAAATCAATAATCAGCATCACTTGAGAAAACGAATGAAATAAGTAAAATCTAAGAAACATAGGAGAGCAGCAAAATAGAGATAAAAGCAGTTAAAGAAGACATTTAAAAAGATACCAATAGCTAGGTGGTGGTGGCAAATGCATTTAATGCTGGAGCTCAGGTGGCAGATGGAAGCTTATCTCTGTGAGTTAAAGACCAGCCTGGTCTACAAGATATAGTTGTAGCACAGGCGGCAGAGCCAAAAAGAAATGGGGTCTCCAAAAAACAATAAATTAGAACACAGGAAAACAATCCAAAACTTCAATGCCAGAAAGAGTTGGTTTTTCAAGAAAATTAACAAGGAAGTCGAACCTTTATCCAAACTAACGAAAAAGCATAGAGAGAACATGGAAATTAACAAAATCAGAATCAAAAAGTGGTACATAATGAGTAAATCCAAACAATTTTTAAGGTCATATTTTTGAAAACCTATATTATCCAAGCTTTGAAAATTCAAAGTATATGAACA